>NW_028317979.1:4800000-4954423 GCF_062004578.1 Staurois parvus | reverse complement strand
TATTAGATTTGAGAGATTTGATAATTTGGATGATTTCCAGTTCAGAGATTGGCTGTTCTAGGGAGGAACATTGGGATAGCGATAACGTAGGGAGGCGAAGATTGGAGAAGAAGGCTTCGGCTTTATGCTCTGCAAAAGGGGTTTTAGCCGAGTACAGATTCACAAGATGTTTCTGGAATAGTCAAAGGTTTTCAAGCGAATAGGCTTAGGCGGGCAGTCAAGGTTGCGGAGAGTCAGAGCAAGGAAAGTGTCCGGCGTATTTCCTTTCATATAATGTTTGTGTCTGAACCTACACAGTGTTTTTTTGGCAGAATTAGTTAGAAAAAGATCGAGCTCTAAACGGGCCTTCTCATGTGACTGCTTATGAGCGGGGGAAGGATCACTCTGAAAAGCTCTGCAGGAGTCATGAAATGCAGCATCCAGCCATTTATGGAGTAAGTGCCTTTCCTTCTTCAAGTAGGATGCTTGGCTGATCAACACACCGCATAGTACTGGCTTGTGAGGCTTCCACAACGTAACCGGTGAGATGTCCGGTGTGTTGTTGTGAAATAAGTATTCCTTGATCGCAATCTCAACCTGGGCCCAGTGTGCCGGGTGAGCCAATTGGGTGTCGTTAAGGCACCAGGAAGAGTCCTTGGACCTAGGGATTAAAGAGTTGATTGTTGACAGTTGTTGACAGCATTATGGTCTGTCCAGGTATAAGGTTCAATCACAGAGGATAGTATAATGGGTGATGATCCCACCATTAAAAATATATGGTCAATACGAGTGAAAGTATTGTGTGGATGGGAAAAATAGATGTACTGTCTTCTAGCCGGGTTAGCTTCTCGCCAGGAGTCTAAGAGAGAGTGTTGCTGAAGAAGGGCTTGGAAACTGCGCTTGGAGGGACTAGTTATATCACAAACAGGAGATTTTTCTAATAATTGGTAAATCACCTGATTGGAGTCCCCACAAATGGGCAAGGTGCCCCGTTTATGAGAGTCAATAATGGTGAAGAGATGGGAGAGAAAAAGGGTCGGGTAGCGGTTCAGAGCGTAGTAAAATACCACAGTGACTTCTGTGTCAAGGAGGTGGCCAGAAAGTATGATATAGCACCCTTCGGGGTCTTTGATTTTGGCTCAGTGGGTAAAGGGAGTGGACCAATGAAATGCTATAAGTACTCCTCTGCATTTTTTATCAGCTAAAGCTGTATATACTTGTGGATAAGTGGCACTAAAATATTTCGGACAGCAGGTTTTGGTGAAGTGTGTTTCCTGCAAGCAGACTACATGGGCTTTAGCTGAGTTAAAGGAAAAGGGGGCCATGGAAAAACTGGGCCAGACAGTCCCCTAACTTCAGTCAGTCCATGGAGTCAAAGGGTTCCTGTGCAGGGGAGGCAAAGAAACCTCATTTGTTAGAGCCACGCAGATATGATCTGTCGGCAGAGGTGGAGGGTTTCAGAGGCGAGCTGGAGGCTGATCTACATCTAAGTCGATTTTCAGAAAGTGGAGATAATGGAGGCTCCAGGTGTAATTCTTGTAGCAGGGCCCAGAGTTCATCTGAAAACTTGCAAGTGTGCTTAGTTCTTTGAAAAGTAAAGAGTAGGCTAAACGGGAAGCCCCAGCTCTAGGCTATACGGTGATGTTGCAGAGTCAGCAGCTGAGGTTTAAGGGCCTTGCTTTTGAGATAGTCAGCTGTGAAAGGTCAGAAAATAATTGGTAATTGTGCCCTTGAAAGGTGAGAGATTCCCACCGATGTGCTTCAGATAAGTGTTGCTCCTTGGTGCGGTAAAAATTTAATTTGGCTATGATATCTCTCAGCAGGCCCTCTGACTTACGTGTAGCCAAAGCCCGATGAATCCAGTCCATTTCAAGACATTCCAAGGGAATAGAAGGAGCTAATTCCTGGAATAGGGCTGTGATGGTAGGCTGCAGATCAATGACTGTTTCAGGGATGCCGCGAATCCTGATATTAGAGCATCTAGCCCTGTTTTCATAATCTTCTAATTGAGGAAGGAGGGTGTATTTTTCCTCCTTCAGGATTTCTAGCTCTTCCGTGTGGTTATTAACTGTGGCTTCTAAGTCATCTGCTTTTAATTCCAGATCTAAAGTGCGTTGGCCTAGTTCGCAAATTTCTTTAGAAAGGCGATCTGTGATTTGATCTGAAGTTTGTTGAAGTGCTTTTTGTAGCATTCTCTCAAACTGTTTCAGAAGGCCAGAGTGGGGAGAAGTAGCAAGTGCTGCATTAGGGGAGGCCATGGGATCAGAGACCAGATCAGCGGTGGCAGCAGCCTCTGTCCCGCCAACATGGGAGGTCTAGGTAGGAAAGGCCTGCTCAAACACATCGTGGATGCTCTGTGGCCTATTTTTGGTTCCGGGTCCCCCTGCTACCATCCTTTGTGCTCTAGGGTACTTACCGGGAATGTGGTGAGGTTGTGCCGTCCTTCGCGGAGCTCTAAGCTGGCATATCCGGCTCAGGCAGGTTCGCGCATGCACCACATGCAAGGTGGAGTTTATACAACATGTTCTGGTGTTACCCCTTACTGAAAGAGAGCTAGCATGCAGAGGTGCAGGAATACAGGTCTCATAATATTTAGCAAAGCTGTAATCAGACCATGTAAAACAGGAGAGGCATAGGTGAGCCTGCAGACCAGGTGCTTCTGCAGACTACATTGAGAGAACAGCTTTAGCCATGTAATGTTTGGGCTCATATACAGTACTCCCACTCAGGGAGTATCAGGAGTGATAGACAGCAGGGTTTTTATGAACAAAGACTGCAAACGGTAGTTTCAGGCTTAATTTAATCATTCACAAACCCAATATTGTATTCTGATAATACTGCAATTTTAGTGCACATTGGACAATTAAAGACTCTAAAGGTCTCTTCTGTCATAAATGTCCCCCCTGGCCTATCAGTGATAATGTGATCTGAGCGCACTCATGCGCAGCTCAGATCACATATACAGCTAGCTGCGGCGATGTGACTTCCATGCAGGGGCGGACTGACAACTCATGGGGCCTCTGGGCAATAGGGGATCATGGGGCCCCTGTTTCCTTGCCCACCCTATAAAAAAGGTACCAGGGGCATTTCATGGGGTCCCCTACTTACCCCGGCCCTCGGGCAGTGCCCGAGTGCTCGAATGGTCAGTCCGCCTCTGCTTCCATGCACATGTGATTGCCATCATCACAGCCCAGTCATGCAAATGGTTGGATTTACGGAACCCAGAAGGATGCTCAGGCTAAGATGGAAGCTACGGGGACTGGGGGAGCCATGACAGCGCTGCTCTGGAGGGATCCATTTGCAAGTAAGTCTGTTTAATGTGCTAGTATGCCACACATACTAGTACATTATGATTTTAATCTGCATGGCTCCCCAATGTCTGTCCTTCCTTACATTTGTTATATGGTACCTCTGAAAAATATGCTAATATGCAGAAAACTGTGATGTAGCAAGTGCAAGTGAAGAGTGTAAAGGGGAGATTCATTTGATCTAACTACAGTAAATATAAAGTTGAAATACATACTGTATGCTTACTGCTATGCTTGCCAAAGCTTTTACCATTTTGACCAGCCAGTCTTGTGATTTACACACCTCTTCTGCATTTGACAACCAGAAAGATCACATTACTTGTTCAGCTTTACTGCATTTGGGGTCAATTCTCTTCTCACTTGGAGAAGGTGATAATGCTGTTTCATTCTCCAATGAGTGTGCAATTAAGTAGACTGGCTGGACAGAATAATAAATAAAAATGTAAATATATGTATATAAAAGTCGTTACTCACATGACTGCAACCATCCGGAAGGAGTATATTTGTAACCATACATCTGAGCAGTTACATGCATACAAGAACAGATGAGAAGTCCTGGACGCAAAGGGGTTGATTTACTAAAACTGGAAAGTGCAAAGTATGGTGCAGCACTGAATAGAAACCAATCAGCTTCCAGGTTTTGTTGTCGAAGCTTAATCGAACAAGCTGAGGTTAGAAGCTGATTGGCTACCATACACAGCTACACCTGATTTCACAATCTCCAATTTTAATAAATGAACCCCAAACTGCCTGTGTCTAGAGCACAGAGATGTGCTCTTTCCTGTCGGTTTACAGTAAACACCACTTCAGTCTAAACTATGTATTTGGCTGACTGTCTCAAGTTTTGCTTTAAAGAACTTTTTTTTAAACAAATTCAGCAACAGACCATCTACCATATGTTTGGGCTATGCTGGGCACCCTTGTTCTATTAGTTTAATGCATACCACCATGCTGCAGTGGTATGTTCTGTAACAAAAAGAAAAGCAGGATATGCTGTCTTTTTCGTGATGCATGCATAAAAATCAATGAAAAGTAGTTCTGTGACATTTTCGATATAAGTTCCAAAATAGGAAAACATAAACGGTGTGATGCATCATTAAAACACATGCTGCTGGTGTGAATAGGCTGTAAATAAAACTTACAACAGTTGTTACTTCACAGAGGATAACTTTCCTAAATAGCAATGGATTATAATCATACATCTTCCATGACTCCTAAATACAATGGGCAGAGACCTAACTTGAACCTTCAGGGTCCTGGTGCAGAAAACCATGAAGGGCCCCTAACCAGGGTCCTTTGCTATAACCCTGGGCCCTTCCCACTGACTTGGGGCACTTTGCTCCTGTCTTGGGGCCCTTCCACATTTTCTGAAGCAGGTCCCCTTCCTGCCATCTTGGGGGCCCCATGGGGCAGGAACACCAGGGCTTGGTTGCAACTGTGACTTTTGTGACCCTGGTAGTTTTACCACTGGTATCAGTAGGACTGTGAATGATATCAGTAGACTTTGTCAGTAATATAGTGGACAGGGTCAGTAGAGGAGTGGATGGTGTCCTTTCACCAGTGTGCCTCCCTTTACATCAGAGTCCCCCCCTTACATCAGTGTGCCTCCCCTTACATCACAGACCCCCCCCCCCTTACATCAGTGTGTCTCCCTCCTTACATTGGTGTGCCTAACCCTAACATCAGTGTGCCTCTTCTTACATGAGAGTCCGCCCCCCCCTTACATTTATGTGCCTCCCCTTACATCAGTCTGCTCCCCTCCTTACATCAGTGTGCCTTCCCTTACATCAGTGTGCCTTCCTTTACATCAGTGTGTCTCCACTTACATGTGTGCCTCCCCTTACATCAGTCTGCTCCCCTCCTTACTTTAATGTGCTCCCATCCTTACATCAATGTGCTCCCCTCCTTACATCAGTGTGCTCCCCTCTTTACATCAGTGTGCTCCCCTCCTTACATCAGTGTGCTCCCCTCCTTACATCAGTGTGCCTTCCCTTACATCAGTGTGCTTCCCCTATACATTAGTGTGCCTCCCCTTACATCAGTGAGCATCGCCTTGCATCAGTGTGCCCCCTTACATCAGTGTGCCCCCTTACATCAGTGTGCCCCCTTTACATCAGAGTGTCCCCCCCTATATCAGTGTGCCCCCTACTTACATCAGTGTGCTCCCCCCACATCAGTGTGCCCCCTCACATAATTGTGCCCCCCCACATCAGTGTACCCCTATACATCATTACGCTCCCCTATTTACATGAGTGTGTGTCCCTCACATCAGTGTGCCCCCCTACATCATTGTGCCCCCTCCTTACATCAGTGTGCCCCCCTATAGCATTGTTCCCCCTCCTTATATCAGTGTGTCCTCCTACTTACATCAGTGTGCTCTCCCCACATCATTGTGCCCCCCTCCTTACATCACTGTGCCCCCCAAGTCAGTGTTCCCCCTACATCATTGTGCCCCCTCCTTACATCAGTGTGCCCCCTTACAGCATTGTGCCCCCCTCCTTACATCAGTATGCCGCCCTACATAATTGTGCCCTCCTCCTTACAACAGTGTGCCCCCCTACGTCATTGTGCCCCCCTCCATGCATCTGTATGTTTCCTCCTACTTCATTGTGCCCCCCTCCTTGCATCAGTGTGCCCTCCTACATCATTGTGCCCCCTTCCTTACATCAGTGTGCCCTCCTACATCATTGTGCCCCTCTCCTTGTATCAGTGTGCCCTCCTACATCATTGTGCCCCCTTCCTTACACCAGTGTGCCCTCCTACATCATTGTGCCCCTCTCCTTGCATCAGTGTGCCCTCCTACATCATTGTGCCCCCTTCCTTACATCAGTGTGCCCTCCTACATCATTGTGCCCCTCTTCTTGCTTCAGTGTGCCCTCTTACATCATTGTGCACCCTTCCTTACATCAGTGTGCCCTCCTACATCATTGTGCCCCCTTCCTTACATCAGTGTGCCCCCCTACATCATTGTGCCCCTCTCCTTGCTTCAGTGTGCCCTCCTACATCATTGTGCCCCCTTCCTTACATCAGTGTGCCCTCCTACATGATTGTGCCCCTCTCCTTGCTTCAGTGTGCCCTCCTACATGATTGTGCACCCTTCCTTACATCAGTGTGCCCTCCTACATCATTGTGCCCCCTTCCTTACATCAGTGTGCCCTCCTACATCATTGTGCCCCCTTCCTTAAATCAGTGTGCCCTCCTACATCATTGTGCCCCTCTCCTTGCTTCAGTGTGCCCCCCTACATCATTGTGCCCCCTTCCTTACATCAGTGTGCCCTCATACATCATTGTGCCCCCTTCCTTACATCAGTGTGCCCTCCTACATCATTGTGCCCCCTTCCTTACATCAGTATGCCCCCCTACATCATTGTGCCCTCTTCCTTACATCAGTATGCCCCTACATCATTGTGCCCCCCTCCTTACATTAGTGTGCCCCCCTACTTAGATCAGCGTGCCCCCCTATTTAGATCAGTGTGCTGCCCTCACACCAGTGTTCCCCCTCCTTACATCAGTGTACCCCCCAGATCAGTATGCCCTCCTACCTCAAGCAGCATGGCTGTAGCATCACAGCAGTTGGGAGGAGGAGCATGTGTGAATAGGGAAGTTCTGTGCTCTCTAGGAGCTGGGGGTGTGGCAAGAAGGTTCCTAGCAACCAAGGATGGGGGGAAGAGGGAGGAGATGTTCAGAGTTTCTCTCCTAGGCAGTATAGTAGTGATCACACATGACCGATCTTTCAGCTGCAGCTGCTCATGTCACTGTCATATGGCTTCAACTGAAAGATTGTCTTTGTGTGACAGGGAAGCCATGTGGGCCCCAAGAGGCATAGGGCCGGGTCACAATGGCGACTCCTGCAACCTCTGCAGTTACCACACTGGCACTGGGGTTGATTTACTAAAACTGAAGTGTTGAATATCGAGTGCAGCTATGCATGGTAGCCAGCCAGCCACTAACTTCAGCTTGTTCAATTAAGCTTTGACAAAATACTTGGAAGCTGATTGGTTTCTTTGCAGAGCTGCACCAGATTTTGAACTCTCCAATTTTAGTAAATCAACCCCACAGTATCACTCCATGTGTATAAAATGCCTACACAATAAAACAATGTAAAGCCTTCCTTGTTATTATTGAATGCATTGAAAATCCATATACAACATTACAATACTAGAAACCATTTTGTTTTCCCCTTAAGTATTTACACATATTAAGTATTTACAAGTATTTAAGTATTTCTTTTATGGTTACCAAGGACCTATTGATTGTGTAGCTGCAATGCAAGATAACTTGCTGTATGTAAAGTTCAAATAATCAATCAAAATAGTTCTCTACTTCAAAATAGTCATAAAACTCAAATATCACTCACTCTTAATCCAGTGTGATTGGAGTGTCCTTAGAATTTCAAACTGACCCCCTGTAGGAGGAGAGCTTTTGCGGCTTCAGGAGTCAAGTTAAAAGCCAATGACATCTGCTTCCAGATTAGATCAGCTATTACCAGTGTCCAGGGCTAGGACAGGGAGTGGGCAGGAGGGGCCGCTGCCTTGGACACTATGGTATCTTGAGAGCTGGGCAGAGCTGTCTTAATGCATAGGCTCCCCTGGGCACTGCCCAAGGACCCTAGGTGCATGGGAGTCCCATGATAATTTTGCATTGCATCATACTTGCCAACTGTCTTGGATTTTTCAGGACAGTCACTTTTTTTACTAAGCTGTCCTGGGATGGCCTGGACCTGTACTCTGCGCTCTTGATCCCAGTATTGTGCCCTCCTGACATCCCTTGTACTTTGCCCTGCTGCCGTCACCCCATACTGTGTCTTTGATTTATGGCATGTTTTTGTATTGCTTGAAATACATTTTTTTGAAAATACTAATAAATATATGTTTAATTCTATCAATTTTTTATACTTTAATTCTTGAGAGTGGGTGCTGAAATTTGAGCAGGCTGATAGGGGCCCCAGTACATTACTTTGCCCAGTGACCCATGATGCTATTAAGATGGCCCTGGAGGTGATGGGGCACCACTAGGATATTGGGGGGGGGTGTTAGAAGGGGGAATTTAGTGGGTGGCAGGGGGTTAGAATTGTTCTAGGAGGGGAAATTTGGGGAGGTGCGCTAGGAGTGTTGATTTGGAGGACTTGTGTAGGGAGGGGGGATGGGAGAAGAGGATTTGTGCTAGGGGTGGGGATTTGGGGAAGTTGTGCTAGAAAGGTGATATGGTGTGTGTGTGGGGGGGGGGAGGGGAGGGGGTGTGCTTGTAGGAATGATTGCTGGGTACAATTGTGCTCAAAAGTTTGCATACCCTGGAAGAAATTGTGAAATTTTGGCATTGATATTGAAAATATGACTGATCATGCCAAAAAGTGCTCTTTTATTGAAGGATGATGATCATAGGAAGCCATTTCTTAGCAAATAGTTTTTTGGCTCCTTTTTAAATCATAATGATAACAGAAATCACCCAAATGGCCATGATCAAAAGTTTTCATCCCCTGGAATGTTTGGCCTTGGTACAGACACACAAAGTGACACACACGGGTTAAAATGCCAATTAGAGGTCAATGTCCCACATCTGTGGCTTTTTAAATTGCAATTAGTGTCAGTGTATAAATAGTCAATGAGTTTGTTAGCTCTTACATGGAAGCACTGACTAGGCTAGATCCTGAACCTTGGGGATCAGAAAAGAGCTGTCAAAAGTCCTGCGTAACAAGGTAATGGAACTTTATAAAGATGGAAAAGGACATAAACAGATGTCTAAAGATTTGAATATGCCAATCAGTTCTGTTAAATCACTTATTAAGAAGTGGAAAGTTCGGGGATCTCTTGATACCAAGCCAAGGTCAGGTAGACCAAGAAAGATTGCAGCCATAACTGACAGAATAATTGTAATTGGATTCAAAGAAAAACCCACAGGCAACCTCAAAAGAAATACAGGCTGCTCTGGAAAAAGACAGTGTGGTTGTTTCGAAGGAGCACATTATGATGACATTTGAACAAAAATAAGATGCATGGTTGAGGAGCCAGAAAGAAGCCTTTACTGCATCAATGACACAAAAAGGCCTGGTTAGGCATGTCAAGGTGTTGTCAGGCGTATTGTAACTGAGCTTTTTTGTGGCATTGGTGCAGTAAAAGCTTCTTTCTGGCACCTCGACCAAACAGCTCATTTTTGTTCAAGTATAACTGTATTGTACTCCTTAAAAACAACCACACCATCTTCTGTCAGTTATGGCTGCAATCTTTCTTGGTCTACCTGACCTTGGATTGGTATCAAGAGATACTCAAACTTTCTACTTCTTAATAGGTGATTTAACAGTACTGATTGGTATATCCAAGGCTTTGGAAATCTGTTTATGTCCTTTTCCATCTTTATAAAGTTCCATTACCTTGTTACGCCGGACTTTTGACTGTTCTTTTCTGATCCCCATGGCTCAGTATCTAGCCTAGTCAGTGCTTCCACGTAAGAGCTAACAAACTCATTGACCTTTTATACACTGACACTAATTGCAATTTAAAAAGCCACAGATGTGGGACATTAACCTTGAATTGGCATTTAACTCGTGTGTGTCACTTGTGTTTCTGTACCAAGGCCAAACATTCCAGGGTATGTAAACTTTTGATCCGGGCCATTTGGGTGATTTCTGTTATCATTATGATTTAAAAAGGAGCCAAACAACTATTTGATAATAAATGGCTTCATATGATCATCCTTCAATAAAAGAGCATTTTTTGGCATGATCAGTCATATTTTCAATATCAATGCTAAAATTTCACAATTTTCTGCCAGGGTATGTAAACGTTTGAGCACAACTGTATTTGTGATAGAAGGAGATATTTTGGGGGGTGGGGATTTGTGCTAGGATGGGTGATTGGGTGAGGGAAATTTGTGCTGGGGGAGGGGATTTGGAGTGGGGGGAGTTGTGCTGGAGACATATGGGGAGAGAGAGATTTTGAGCTGGAGGGCATGGGAGGATAATGATTTATGCTGGGATGGGGGATTTCAGCAAGGGGGCAGATGTTTACTGGGAAGAGGGGAGAATGTATGCTGAGGAGCAAGCATGAAGATTAGTGCTCCATTTTGTTTTTTTTTGGGGGGGGGGATTTTGATGACACATAATGCTCATCTTGGGGGGGGGGCGAGCATTTTGGCATGTCTGCCCTGGGCTCTAGATGACCTTGTCATGGCACTGCTAGTGCCCTTCCTTGAAGACAGCTCCTCCCCATACAGGTAACATCCAGAGCATTCAGGAAAAATTGCCTACCTCTCGCAATGGTGGCATTTGTACAAAACACAGAAACAATCACATGAGTGACTTTCAAGTGATATTAAACCCAAAACCAAAAAAATAAAATATTGCAACCTACCATTTCAAATTTGTGGTGGCTGCATTAGTTCCCTTTATTAATTTTTCCTTTATTTTCATCTGCTGACCTGGCCATTAAGTCTGTTATTTTTCAGCTTCTTTTAGCAGACAAAACTGCAGAGCAGAAGTGGCACCTGGAGGGATAGGACAAACCATTTACCACTGACAAGGGCACTTACAATAGTCTACTTTTTCATTAATGTAAAACTTTAAAGTGAAATTAAAGGCAAATTTTAAAAATAACAAATGTATTATACTAACCTTCTGTGTGCAGTGGTTTTACACAGAGCAGCCCCGATCCTTCTCTTTAGGGTCCCCCACTGGTGACCCTAGCCCTTCCCTCCTGCCGAGTGCCCCCACAACAAGCTGCTGCTGAGACGCTGCTCTGCCAGTCCATTCACACAGTGTGTGGCTTTCCGCCCCCCCCCCCCCACTGCTCTCTCATTGGCTCACTGGCTGTGACTGACTAATTTTAGAATATGTGTATACAATAGATTGTGGCAGTACATTGCCCTGTTATCGATTATAAAGAAGTTTGGGTCACCAAGGGTTTTCACCCAAACTGGTTAATGTTGGGGTGTTTATGTTATATGGAGGAAATTGGATTGTGAGTTTTCTCAGGAATTTGTGAACACGGTTTAGGTCCTGTAGCTCTGAGACTTTGTAGAGATTTGGAAGGGATGAAGCCTCCAACTTTAATGGACAGCAAGTGCATGGATTGTGCAGCTGTGTAAAAGAGTTGACTAGTGTTAGGGATACCTAATTTAAAGTACTTTTGACAAGCATGATTCTGCACTTCTAAAGGCAATCAGGAGTGTATTCTTTATTAAGGATTTTACAGTGTTATTGGTTTGTAAAATTGTCTGATTTTGTGTTAGTATTTTCCTAACATTCTTCACTTGATTGAAAAAAAAATGCTTCTTAGTTGCATCCAGCATACTTTCCCTTTTACTCAACCTTTCCCTAGGCTGTTTTTTTAGATTTTGTTTCCTAAAAATGTTTTTTAGCATAGCCTCCCTCCTTTTTTCTTACTTTTAAAGGCCAGCAAAAAAAAACAATAAAGATCCACCTTTGCAGTGCCCCCCCCCCCATTGCAAGAATTAAATGCTTGTTATGTCTAGGGGAGAGATGAAGAGTCTCATTCACCTACCCTACACTTCGTTCCAGCACTCTGGAGCTTCAGTGTCCATGCATTCAATACAGGGACATTAACCCAATGGTACAGTTGATGAGGCTGGAGTGTTAACTGGAACTGGATGAAGCTTACAGAGCAGGGTTTAGGGGGCTCATCAGAGTACTGGAGGGACCCTGCTGAAGTGAGGAGTAAGGTAGGCACTCCTTAATCATCTGCCCTAGACTAAATGAGCATTTACAGTGACCCATGAAGTGTGAAGGGCCCCAATGCAAGGTTGGATTTTTCTGTACTTTAAATCTATGGTTTCCTATTCAAAACAAGATTTCTGAACATTTTTTTTTCTTTTTTTGCTCTCAGATATTTGTCTAATGGCAAATGTTTTAGAACAATTTTTGTGAGATACCCATAAGCCCTGTGGATGTTGTTACTGTTTGTGTCCTTCAACTTTTTATAAATCACTTATTGTGACTTAATTCCTAAATTAAACCCAGAAAAGTCAGACGGTTGTAAATGTAAATTTTAGTTTAAAAACTATATATCCTGTTTTTCTTGCAGACCAGTGAACTAGTTTAACTTAACTTCTGTCCACATCTGCCTAAATCTATAAAATGATACCATGTTGCAATGCAAGCAACATAATCATGCAAATTATCATCCACACATATGTGGTGCTGTCACTACGTCCGGTATAGGTTCATATATCATGGTACAGAATACAGGCCCATAGCTGAACCCTGTAACTGTGTGGTTTTGCCCCCAAACATAATTGTTGTGAGTTAATATTAACCACAGCCTAATATAATAAACCTAAATTAATTACACTCTGTCCCCATCACACCACCTTGTCTCAAATTGTTCCCTACAATCTCTATTCCATTTTGTGCAGAATGCTTAAAGAGCCTCGATATCCAAACCTACCGGACACATGTACCCATCTACAAATATCTTCAACTTTCCAAATCCTTTGTATCCCTTAATTAACTGGGCAGGTTCATCATCAGGGATTTTAAATAACCTTTAATTTAACAATCATTTTCCCAAGATAATGGGCCTCCCTGGTAGGTCAATTCCTCTGAATTGTCTAAGGTGATTGTAGTCGTATTAGTGCGTTTGCGACAGAAACAATTGAGTACTGTTTGGACTTTGAAGAAGGGGACATACCCCAAAAGCTTGTCCTCAAAATTGTATGTTAGTGCAAATAAAAAAAGTATCACAGACAGTACTCAATTGTTTCTGTCTGAATTGTCTAAAATGTCAATATTGTATAGCTAAATTTACAAATTTCAGTTTGCTGTCAAACCAGTAATTGTTTGGTTGCTATTGGTTTTGGCGATTTGCATATCACAATTGCTTTTTGCGCTGTTTTAACAAAAATCAAAGAGAGAACCAAACTGTTAAAATGAAATTGCAAAACAGGTGGAGAACATAGAAAATGCTGAGTAGGAAGTGATTACAGAATGAAATATGAGTTAAATAATCATACCCTGCTCTTACATACTGTATATTTTTTCATATTTATTGCCAAGTCAACCTGCTATTGCCCATACTTATTATTAATCTTGAAAAGCACAGTGCGGTTTTGCATGAAGCTGATAATTAGCTGGTTTATGACATAAGGGTGTAACCTTACAAGCAGGTCCCATACTGTGAAAATTAAATAGATTTATTTTCTGTAGCATTTCAGATATTTAAATGCAAAGTTAGGAAATGCATTATTTATTTTTTTATATTTACATAAAACCATGTAAGTGTATTAGTATACAGTATATCCATGTCTGTTTGAACATCCATGTTTGATTAAGGATTAAAGCATATACATTTCCAGTATGATAGAAAATCCTACATGTTATTTACATGTATTATTTGGTAAATACTTATATCACAGCTCTGGACTTAAAGTCAGGCAGCTGTGGCCTTTTCATTTTCTTTATAAGTGATTTCAAATTGTGGCAGATTTATTGTATATTTTAATGTTCAACAAATGCAAATGACAAGTTCAGCATCCTTTGCTGTAGTTTATTTTTTAATCTGATTCACCAGACATTTCTTAGAAGATTTCTTAAAGGGTAACTCCACTTGCATGGGAAAAATAAAAAATAAAAAAATATATGTAGCATATACAGTTGCTATACAGTACAAGCCATATTGTGATTTAATATTATTAAAAAATACCTGCAATGCTGTAATTTTCTGTACAATTGAATGCAACGTGGCAATCTGGAGGCCCTCTTCTGTACATAGTTGGTGCACAAAACCTCCTCAGAAATGTAATTTCCTTCTCCTGTGATTGGCTTACTGATTTTCCCACAAGTCAGATTTTAGGAATACTCTGCAACAAAAATGTCATTTTTGGTGAGATACTCCCAAAGAATTAATCACTTTTAAAGAGATGCTGACACTGCAACTTTTCTCATAAGAACGCTGCAGGTGTTTGGCTGAATAATAATGAAAAGTCACTCCCAATAATGTAAGCAAAAGTTTCTGGGTTCAGTTTACATGATGTTCATCAAACCCATTGTAGGATGAAAATTGTGAACTAACTTAAAGGTTAAGTTCACTTTTTCAAGAAATTAGCCTATGCAGTCAAGGGGTCTCAGTAGTAGCAAAAAAACTGTACAGCTTTGTAAAATGTTCATTAATTTTATTGTCATACCTGTAGGCCATTTGGGTGCCCCCAAAAGCCTGGCTGAAAAACTTCATACAGCAATGGCCCTTGTGGCAATGCCACACTCTCTGACACTCCAAGGCTAAAGAAGGAAGTTTTATATTGGAAAATACAGCAATGTGCACGAGAGCCTCAGCTCTCCTCCTCATTGGCTGAGACAGCACTGGTAGCCATTGGCTCTCGCTGCTGTCAGTCACAATCAGTAAGTCAATGGGGAGAAAGAGTGGGCGTGGCTGAGCCATGGTTCTGTGTTTGAATGGACATGCAGAGCAGGATCAAGCCTGCTTGGGTGCCCCCATAGCAAGCTGTTTGCTCTGGGGGCACTCACCAGGAAGGAGACCAGGAGCACCATCAGGGGTCCTGAGAAGAAGAGGATTGGGGCTGCCCTGTGCAAAACCACTGCACAGAGCAGGTAAGTATGACATGTTTTTTTTTTCTTTGTCTTTAATATTACTTTAGTTGTCTTTGCACCTGAACCCTGAATCTAGAGAGTTTGTAACTAAAGTGGAGGTACTGTAAACTCTGACATCCAAAACCGGAGGTGTGTTAGCAATGCAGGACCCGTTAATGGCAATCTTTCATGGAACCAATGAGGTTCCTTTCAACCAGCTCTCTGGGTCTCTCCAAAAACTGTGCCCTCCATGCAGATATTGCAGCCCAACCTCTATTTGAGCCTGTGGTGAGCACCCATGACAGGCAGCTCACCAACTCAGCAGCCCACCCTCTGGTTACCTCTCACCTGTGAGACTGCCCTGAGCATGTGTTTCTCTCCCCTCTTCCCCCTCCTGCAGCTCTTCATCCTCCTGGGACATGTAGTTTCATCTAGTCCTTGGCTTGATAGATAGCGGTCTCCTGGGAAGTACATCCTCCAAAGTTCCCAGCTGTTTTTTCCTTTTCCAAGCTGCACAGCAGCCAATCTATGTTCTCCTGCTGTCCCAGGTGATGGGCAGGGCCTCAGCCAGCTGTAAGTGCAGCCCTACCTTAATGTCCTTTGGCCGTCTCTCTGTCCTCCTCTGCTCCTTGTGGCTGGGGAGTGGGACAGAAACTCTACGTGGGTAGATGCATCACCAGTAATGATAACCGGGTCTGTGCTGTGGGATGGAGCAGTGCCGCAGACTGAGGCTACATGGTATACCAGCACCTATCTCTCCCTACAAAAAATGCTGTGTTAGCTGTCTCTATCTACTCCAAGTTCCCCACACACTGACAAAGGGCTGACCCATAAGAAAACCCCCTTTACTGGCCCTTCTAAGTTACCTGACCACCTTTCAAAGGTCATTAAATGCATGATTGGTAACAGGCAACAGCCAATCGCATAGCAGAAAATGGCTGTATTAGTTGACAACTTGAGTTTGGGTCTAACTCATGTTAGGTTCAAACTCAGAGCTTATCCATAATAGTGACCACCCTTAAAGCAACATGTTTTTGAGGTGGAAACTGTTTAGGCTTCTTGTTGGTTAGAAGCAGTGCTTTACTTTTCAGTGTTTGCTAACAATATACAGTATATATGATGATTATTATTTGACAAATAAATTTGCCTTTAGTGTAAATTGTATATCCCTATGACTTTTACCAAAATGCTTTTACATTGGTTGTAGTTCGTAAGAGATATTCCTTCAGAATGAGTAGTATAAGCTCTAGACAGAGTAAATGCCCAAATGTAAAGGGTATCTTTCAAATCTTCTCAATATAAAGTGCAAAGAAAAAAGCTCAGTAAACCCGAAGATTAATGTTAATGAATGTTTATGACAAAAATGGAGAAAAACTAAAGGGTAACTAAACCAAGAACAAAAGTGTAGTGTATTACAGTTTACAGCCATTAGATGCAGTGGATGCATTTGTTTTCTTTTCTTTCAAACCAAGAACCTTTCAGCAAATACAGAAATGACCTACTAACGTTGCCAGAAATATCTCTGTTCTAGTCACTTCCTGTGAGCTCCACTGAAGAATATAGTGTATTCCATCCTACCTATCTTTTGTAAACTAAAAATTACTAATTTGTAGTCCATATCAGGAGAGCACCCTATGGTGACAACCATTGCTGCCTCCATAGATAAAGTTGTAACATAGTCACCCTAGGACAGGAAGCATGTTTTTTGCAGGATTGCGAAGTGAAAATAAGAGTAGCTTGAAAAAAGAATGCAGCTGCCACACCAAGGACTAGTAAACTGCAATACAGTACTATATCACATTTACAATACAGTACATATATCACATAGATAATATATTTAAGCAGAAGTTACAGCCTTGAGAATATACAGACTCTGCTCCCATAATGATAATGCTCACTTTTGGTTGCTTCTGCCAGGTAAGACACCTCCCTGGCTTTAGTCCATATGTAATTACTGCTTGTAGCTTACAAAATTTCTTTTGTTCATTTTTGCTGGTTTTCAGTTGTACAACTAATTCCCCATGCTTGCCACAAACCTATGCCAGCCAAAGGTGGAAACAAAGTTGAGAGAGGAAATCTTGCTATCTAGATCATTGTGGATCATGCAGTTGACCCATGAGCATTTTGTCATTGCAATTAACATACATAATGAATTGTGGAAATTAGAATATGGAGTGTTTTTTAAGGACAGCCTCCGACCCTGGCATTTCTGCCCTTAGCAAGAAAAAAAAATTAAAAATGGAACTCAATGTGAATATAGCCACTCATTTACATAGAAATCACTGTATCTGCATACTTAATAGACTTTTTCCATCCCGGTGGGATTTTCAATCTAATTATAGAGTACTGCGTTCTGCATTCCTAATCCTATATTGGTATTCAGATTTTACTATTTAATTTTCATTGATATTTTTCAGGAAATTTGATTTAGGAGTTTACTGAGCACTGAAAGGTGGAGCAGATGCATTCAAAGTTAAGATCTACTATTTTGAGATATATAAACATGGTTGTTCCGCTATTCTTGTCTGAATGAACATATATATCTCTAACATTGCACTACTGAATTTTGTTTTAGAGGCAATAATATCTACATGTAAAGTGTTTAGTGTTTTCAAATAAATTAAATAACAGGTACACCATGCATTTTCAGCTGTGAATCCTCTTTTTGCTTCTTTCTGTAAAATGCCTCAATGTGGATATTATGGATTTATTTATGGAGTTGTTATAACTCCTTACTCTACAGCGATCCTATCATTAAAATGTTGCATTTTGCTCCAGACATTTATAGTTCCTTTTGTGAAAAAATTAGAGGTATTCAGTCACTGGCTGGAGGTTTTTTCAATGCAGCACTAGACCAGTGGTCTCCGAACTGCAGCTCAGGGCCTGGATGTGACCCATTCCTTGCCTTTATTGCCCCTGGGGCACTATTCATCCCACTGAAACAAGACACTATTCTGCCCACTGACACCAACAATGGAGCATAGACCTTTTCACTGACGTCAGCAATAGGGCACTATTCCTCCTAATGACTCTAACGATGAGGCACTATTCCTCCCCCTTATACTAAAGATGGGGTACTGTTTACTCGCACTGATGCCAGGGAAATTTCTATTCCTGCTGGCCGCAGTCTGGCCACCCATAAGTCTTAAGGACCATAAACTAGTCCTTTGTTTAGAAAGTTTGGAGACCCCTTAGCTAGACAAAGCTAGCTTTTTATAATATAAGGTTGCCCTGCAGAACCAGTGGAAGGTAGGTGAAGCTGGATGGCACTGCAGCTAAATTGGGCAGTTCTGGCATGACATCAGTTCTGCTTTTGATGATGACAAGAGGGAATTGAGGAGACCAGTAACTCCAGACACAGAGAAAAGACATGGGTGACCAGTTTCCTTAACAGCATTCCTATTTCTTTTGGGAAGCCTTTTGTCCTTATTTGAAGCCCAGTGTATTAAATCCTGTGAAATGAAATAGCGTTTATAATAAATAAGTGAGCTCTCTTAAGCTTTATATTGTTGTAAAAAAAAAAACAACAAAACAGTCTTTTTTATTAAAATCTTCATGCTACTGCCATCTACACACCCAGGTTTCCTCAGACCTTTTATTATGGCAGATTTACTCCTCAATATATCATAATTGATTAGGTACAAGCTAGATAAAACATATTCCATAATGCACAGAGAAATATGTGTTGTATTGTATTGTGTGTAAATCTGGATTTTCAAATAATCCAGAGCTGTTTTAACAAGACTCAATAGAAATACTAATACAGCATGTTGGAAACAACCCCAGCTTCTCTATGACATTGGTCACAAATCTCAGTCTTTTCCTGACTATAACGCAACTTCAATGAGTAAAAAAGTAATCCGGACATCCTTTTCTACACATTAAAAATCCCAGAGTTGTTCCTAATCAAGGCTGAAGTCCAGGCAAACATCTAATGACACAGATAAAAAAAACACGTATGGGAGTTGTTTTACATCCTAAAACATTTGCATTTCTGTTTACCCAGTCCTGAGATTAACACAGTGCTGCCAGAAGGCATTGGCTCATAGGCTCATAGGCTGTCTTGTGACTTAACTTCCCTTCACTGCATTTAAGCAGCACAGCTAGATCATCTTCTGGTTATCTACTTTCATTTTGTGTCATTATGTTCCTGTATACACATGTATATGCAGAAAAAAACGTATTGGCTTAAAGTGCAGCTCTTTCCTTTGTGCTTCTGTACAGGGTACTATAGGAGACTGGGACCAATCATATAAATGTACACTGCTCAAAAAATTAAACACTTAGAAAACACATCAGATCTCAATGGGGAAAATATCATGCTGGATATCTATACTTATATAGACTGGGTAATGTGTTAGATAGTTTGATAGAAATGAAAATTATCAACCTACAGAGGATGGAATTCAAAGACACCCCAAAAAGCAAAATAAAAAATGATGCAGCAGGCTAGTCCATTTTGCTGAAATTTCATTGCAGTAACTCAAAATGGTACTCAGTAGTTTGTATGGTCCCCACATGCTTGTATGCATGCCTAACACTGTCGGGGCATGCTCCTAAAGAGACAACGGATGGTGTCCTGGGGTATTTGCTCCCAGATCTAGACAAGTGCATCACTGAGCTCCTGGACAGTCTGAGGTGCAACCTGGCAGCATCGGATGGGCCGAAACATGATATTCCAGAGGTGTTCTATTGGATTTAGGTAAGGCAAGTGTTGGGGCCATTCAATGATATCAATTCCTTCATCCTCGAGGAACCGCCTGCATACTGTCGCCACATGAGGCCGGGCATTGCACCAGGTGGAACCCAGGACCCACTACACCAGTGTAGGGTCTGACAATGGGTCCAAGGATTTCATCCCGATACCTAATGGCAGTCAGGGTGTCATTGTCTAACCTGTAGATGTCTGTGTGTCCCTCCCTGGATATGCCTCCCCAGGCCATCTGTGACCCACCACCAAAACGGTCATGCTGAACAATGTTACAGGCAGCAAAACTTTCTCCACAGCTCCTCACGTCTGCCACTTGCTCAGGGTGAACCTGCTGTCATCTGTGAAAAGCACAGGGTGCCAGTGGCAGACTTGCCAATTCTGGTGTTCAATGGCAAATGCCAATCGAGCTCTATGATGTGGGGCAGTGAACACAGGGTCCACTAGAGGATGTCGGGCCCTCAGGCCACCCTCATGGAGTCTGTTTCTGATTGTTTGGTCAGAGACATTCACACCAGTGGCCTGCTGGAGTTCATTTTGTAGGGCTCTGGCAGTACTCATCCTGTTCATCCTTGCACAAAGGAGCAGATACCAGTCCTGCTGATGGGTTAAGGACCTTCTACGGCCCTGTCCAGCTTTCCTAGAGTAACTGCCTGTCTTCTGGAATTTCCTCCATGCTCTTGAGACTGTGCTGGGAGACACAGCAAATCGTCTGGCAATTGTACGTATTGATGTGCTTCCCTGAAAGAGTTGGACTTCCTGTGCAACCTTTGTATCGCCTCAAGCTACCAGTGGTGACACTGACCCTAGCCAAATACAAAAATAGTGAAAAACAGTCAGGAAAGATGAGCAGAGAAAGAAATGTCAGTGACCTCCACCTATAAAACCATTCCTGTTTTGGAGGTCATCTCATTGTTGCCCATCTAGTGCACCTGATGTTAATTTCATTACCACCAAAGCAGCTGAAACTGATTAACAACCCCCTCTGCTACTTAACTGACCAGATCAATAAACCCAGGAGTTTAATTAACTTGATGCTATACTCTGATTAATAAGTGTTCTTTTAATTTTTTTGAGCAATGTATTTACACTTATTTCTGACCATGTACACCCCTTTGTGGACATTGGATAGGTATATCGTTTAAAGTGATCTTTGTTGTAATATGGTGATAGTTCTAAAACAGGGGTCTCCAAACTATGGCCCTCCAGTTGTTGAAGTACTACAAGTCCCTTCATGTCTCTGCCTCTGGGAGTCTTGTCTGTAGCTGTCAGAGTCTTGCAAGGCCTCATGGGACTTACAGTTTCTTAACACCTGGAGGGCCATAGTTTGGAGACCTCTGTTCTAAAAGGTAGCCCATCCAAAACCAAGAGAAATCTTCAGATATGCAGAAAAACTTTAGGGATGCATTCACACCTGTGAACTTTTGGTAATATGTATTAAAATCAGTGCTTCGACATGCATTACTGCTAAGCATAATAGTAAGCTCTATTGTGATGTGATGCTTTGCCATCTATTCTGATTGTCACCCCAATGCACATTTATAGCATAAAAAATGCACCCACTCCTTAGCACACAATAATGCACTGATATGAATGTATTGGGTGTTGTGGTGCTCCTCATTGTCCTGAGGAAATGCAGATAATACATTTTGTGAGTTGAGGCTTATGAAGGGCCTATTTAAATTGGAAGGGCTAACATGACATAATGCACATCCAATTCATGAAAAAAAATGTTGACTCGTGCATAGCTCTAAATAGAGTTTATATAATTTTGGTAAATCTAAAGGAGATTGTAAATAAGATTGTATAGTGTATGGCCACTTTTGTGTAAATAAAATAAACTAGTCGCTCTTTCAGTGCCATTATTTTTCTAAGATCATCCCAAACGTGGAAGCGAAAGCACGTTATGCCGCATGCACAAATATGCAACAAACTCTGTAAAATGCACGGTAAAAAAGAGCAACACACCAAAAAGTCCCATGAGTAACTTTACCACATTTGTTGTGCATAAGGAAGACTACTGTAGTCTGCTGTATATGTGTTGCGGGAAAAATGCACCCAAAAACGTGTGCTCCCACTAAATTAAATGTGAATGGGCCCTGAAAGTGAAATTTGTGTGTTTACACAAGCACAATGATAGATGAGTGTCTCCACCTGCTCTCTCCCATGTACTTGTACAAAACTGGCCATACAGGATGCAATGTGATTGTACAATGTATGTATAAGTTTCTTTAAATTTACTAAACCTTTGTAATAGCAGGACCCACCTGAACAATACATTCAATTTGTATCAAATCAGATAGGCCTTTGCACTACATAGCTGATGGTAAATCTAATGGAGATTGTACAATCATATTGTACTTTATATGGACACCTTGAAGAAGTAGGCAAGTGAGTGTAAATAAAAAAAGAGGTGGTATAGTGATGAGGGAGGTGTGGTCCAGAGAGAGGTAAACACGCCCTATTCTGTGATGCATTAACCACTTGCCCTCCAAAAGATTTACCCCCCTTCCTGACCAGGCCATTTTTTGCTTTACAGTGCTGTGTTATTTTAACTGCCAATTGTGCGGTCATGCAACACTGCACCCAAATGAAATGTACGTTCTTTTTTACCATGAATAGAGCTTTCTTTTGGTGGTATTAATCGCCTGTGCATTTTTTATTGTTTGAGCTATAAATAAAAAAAAAAAATTTTAGAAAAAAACATTTTTTTTTACTTTTTGCTATTAAACATGTCCAGTAAAAAATTGAAAAGAAATCAAATTTCCTCATAAATGTAAGCCAAAATGTATTCTGCTACATGTCTCTGCTAAAAAAAATCCCAATACATGTAAATTAATTGGTTACATGACAGGTATAGCGTTTACAAAAATACTGGGCTTTTTTAGTTTTTATTTTTACTAGTAATGGCGGCAATCAGTGACTTATAGTGGGACTGAGGGACTGTGGCTGGCATTCTGAAACTGGGGGGAAATGACTTGGTGTCACTGACATCCCCATTGACACCAATACAGTGATCAGTGCTAAAAAAAAGCACTGACACTGTACTAATGGCCCTGGGCATGAAGGGGTTAACACGTGGGGCAATCAAAGAGTTAATTGTGTGCTGTGTGTGTGCTTCTCTGTAAGCACATTGCTTTGCATGGAGCTGACAGGGAGAACTGTTTTGTTTACTAACAGTTCTCCCCGTCGGAGATCCTCGGCAATTACCAGGACCCGGTGACTGACAGATGCGGCCGCGAATGGAGGCGGGGGTGGGGCGAGTGCACACCTTGTGCACGCCCCCTACTCGGAAATGCAAAATCACGTATATATATATATATATATATATATATATATATATATATATACGCGATTTTGTGCAGAGCTGCCACCCTGTAGCAATATTTCTGCTTTGGGGCAGAGCTGAAGCAGTTAAGGCAGTGCATGATGGGATATGAAGTTTCCTGGTCACGCAATGCTACAGGAAGCCAATGCTCAGAATGCATTTTTTTTTACATTGTAAACAGAGAGGTGCATACTGAAGGCTGCCATGGACTAAGTAAATGAGAGAGAAGCATATTGGGATGTCTTGGACAGAAAAGACATTTAAAAAGGCTTCTATTTATTATGAAAAGTTACATTCTGCCTGAAAAGGTGAACTTAGCCTTTAAACTTACCAAGTATATGATATTTCTATTTATAACCACCCACTTTCTTGTATATTTGGATACCCCTGACCTTGATGCTTTCACTCTGTTGTGGGCAAAGGTGATTATTTTCTACACTTGCAATTGCATTTGAAATCAATAGTTCACATTCTGCATGCAAATATAACATCATTAATCTTTTGGTCTGTATTGTGGAAAGAGCAAATATAATATCCTTTTTTGTTTGGTGTGCCTCCTTTAGTTTGGAGCATATGTCAGTGAAAAAGCAAAATACTGAACAGTTGTTTTCTCTTACTTTGTATTGTAGAACACAAATTCTCATGTGAATCCTTTTTTAAAGCCCACCTTTGGGCTCCTGGCTATACCATGTTTCACCTGCCCCCAGCCCCTCAGCATTTTATGCTTTATTTTTCAATTACATCCAAATTTTCCAAAGGTCTTGAAGAGGTCTTCACTGCAGTCATCTGACAATAGAGATCCTCTTCTACTTTGAATCTTCTGCCAACGGCGATGTCCACATCACTCTCTGTTCCATTACACTTTGAGTGCATGGTGCTGTGGTAAAGGCCTCTGTACTCCCAGAATATTCTAAATCTTGATGCAGTGTGTTCTGCATCCTAGAACAATAAGGAAGTTAAGTGGTGGAAGGAGATTCCTGTGAGGGACAGTGATAGAGAGAAAGTGTGTATAGCAGAAAAAATTGCTTTTACTTAACACATAGTAGGGAGCCATAAGCAGAAGTATAGCAAACAGTTAATAAACACCGAATGTTGTGCCAATAAAGACTTCACGTGAACTTGTCAGGTGGGGAGGGCGTTCATAGTCCATAAATATCACTGTACAGCACTCTTGTGCAGCTCTCATGGACCAACAAGAGAGACCACCAGTAAGCTTGGGATCACACAGTATATGTAGGGTGGGGTGCGATTTTGTTCATGTGGTGCAGGTGCGATCCCGATGGGAATCATTAAAGTGTATCAGATTGGAAATTGCACCAATTGCTCACTGAAAATTGTACAGGGTCCTTTTTAAAACTGGTCGGCCTACATATATATGAACATGCTCCACAGAAAAGTTTTTCATTTCACATGTCATGCGATTTGGTGCAGTTCAAAGCACATCCAAATTCACAAATATGTGAACCAAGTCTTAATGTGAAGACATAAGAGATACAGAGAGTGCACCACCCTAGTGTTTTTAACTTTTAATATAAAAAAAGGAAATGTACAGATGCACTCAGAATTCAAAAACTTGCATCAAGCTTGTCACATAATTCTGCTGACAGATCCCTCAACCCATGGGAGGATGGATGGAGCTGATCCGCCAATAAACCAGCTCCAAGTTTTGTTGGTGGTGCTTGCAAAGCCCAGGAGCGGCCTATTTCCCACCTACTGGAATGAACAGTGCATACGCAGCTCAGGCAAGACAGACATCAGGACTCTTCACATCTAGTGGATATTCAAGGACCTGATTGGATAGCAGTTGTCAGGATGATGTGTTTCAGAGGTGTGGCCTCCTTTTTCCAGTCCTCAACCACTATCATCATCCTGACAACTGCTATCCAATTAGGTCCTTGGATATCCAGCAGCGGTGGAGAGTCCAGACATCAAGTCACGCATCTGCTGTTCATTCCAGCCTAGTGGCTGGTCAGCCGAGTAAGCTGCTGCTTCTGGTCTTTTCAAGTGCCGCCAACAGAACTTGGAGCTGGTTCAACGGTGGAGTGGCTCCATCCATCCTACCATGGATTGAGGGATCTTCCAGCAGATGTTTGTCATAAGCGTGATGCAAGTTTTTTACTGTGAGTGCAATTGTACATTACCTTTTTTTATATATTAAATGTGTAATACACTAGAGCGGTGCACTCTCTGTCCCTCTTAATATAACCATAAGCAGAAGAAATGCCCAGAATTAGGCCCTAAAGACTACGTTCACCTTTTGTAAAAGTAAATGAATAAATACACATAAATTTCCATGAAAAAGAATGTATTATTATTTTTTTTTTTTTTTTACCATGGAGGCTGCAAAGCATTGCACATGTGATCAGTGGGGAAGCACAGTTCTGGTGGAATGAAGAGTTGGGTAAGTTTAAGCTTTCTCTTCACCCCTAGACAAAAAGAGCAGTTGACCAGTACAATGGGGGCACAGTCCAGAGCTGGGCTTTAAAGCTGCTGATCTCTTGCAGGCACGTCTTATCTACATTTACTCACTCTAGCACAGATTGCTCTGGACTGACTTCCTAACTGTGAAAACAGTGGACTATGTTTGCACAATGTGTTTCAGCATGGCCTCTTATAGTATCCAATGGGGGAGCATGTGACAGAATGACAATGCAGCAGGACAATTGGGAGAAGGTTGTCACCTCATAACAGGTAGTTTGTAAACAAGAATCTTCATGGCAGGATCCACAATTACTATTGAAATGAAAGCTGCAGATTAGAGCCAATTTTGAAAATAACTTATGAAATGACATTAACCTTTTTAAGCTAGTGCGGATTTTAATAATGTTTTTTTACACATGCTTTATTATTATATCTGCATGGAGCCCAGTTTCAACCTGCACATGCCAAGGTGCTGTTAGTGAGGGGGCTCAAATGAACTTTTCCATACTCTTAATGCAATCAGAAAAACCTGGAGGCATGATCAATGTCCCAAAACTTGTGGTAGGAAAAGTATTTTCAGAAGCAAATGCACTTTTCCCCCTCAATAATACATGTATTCAAAATGTGAACCATTGTCTTTTTCTGGTTAGCCGATGTAACATTAATCAAATTTTACATACCGTATATTGGCTGTGCTTTAATATAATATCTATCTATCCTTAGTTCCCTTTTTTGTGGCTTTAGAGAAAAAAATGAAGACTTTCACCCATAATGAAAAATGAATGCACACAAAACCTGACATATTTGTGAGTGAATTTTACAATGCTTCAAACTGTAAATTCCATTGTTATCTAGGCAAGAGCAAGTCATTGTAATTTTTGACTCTACCCAATTGTAAACCCCTGCTGTGTTTTTTCTATAAGCTTGCAGTCCAGAAGAAATTCACAGATGAATCAAAGCTTTGTTTAAAATCTACTTCTAACAAATTGTTCAAGTTTTAAAGATGCATTTGTTAAAAGTGACTTGTTAAATGAATTTTTGTTTTGAGTTACAGCTGCTTCTCAGGTTGTGAAATGCTTGATTTATATAAACCAATTCGGTTTCTGACCTCTGGTACTACCAGATATTTGAGGAGCTTCTCCAATTACCAATAGTATTGTCTGCTGGAAAGATGTCCCATTACGAAGCTCTGTGTACAGAACAATTGTTTATGGCCTGTCGGAGCATACTGCCATTTTTCAAAGGGATCTAAAAAAATGAATTCAATTACTTTAACTTAACTCTAACTATTTTAGGTACTTTTGAAAACTCTCAGTGAAATGTTAAATCTGCATTCCTGGCAAGCAGGTAAATATACTATTGAAATGGTTTTTGTGGTTGCTATCTTAGCTGCCAAATGATTTGGTACTTTGTGTAGCGAGTATTTTGAGCCAGACTTTTCTACTGTAGCGCTACCCTCGTGAAGGCTGCTGTGTTTCTAGGTACTCCTAAGATCTGCACAGCCAGGCAACACACATTTTATGCACTTTCAGACACAGTCAATGAACAGTCCATGAGCTTGGTTTTTGTTATTTTATTAGGGGACAATAACTTGGATAGGGTAATAGGGATTATGGGTTGCCCTCTTTGACTGCATTAATGCATGGGGACAACGTCCGTCCTGTTTACAGAAACAGATCCCTGACCGTTCTTTTCCTTGAAAGCCAGCAGTCTTTGCAGATCAGTAGCAATTGCCATTTATGGGTCAAGGGATTCGCAGCCCCCCATTGAAATCAGCTTGGCTTGTAAACTACATGCAGAGATGTCTCCTCCCCCTGTAGAACTGCTCTCAGCTCCACAGCCTGCAGACACTACCAGCCCTCTTGGCTGTTCTGAAGATCTCCCAGGACAAGAATAATGGATAAAACACAGTGCTGTTCTTTGAAAGCTTGCTACATGTGGCAGTCTCTCCCCTTGTGAATTCTTGTGCTTGCTGATCACTCACTCCTCCTGCTGGCAGGCCCTGATCCTGTTCATGCCATACCTCTGAATGAATCCTCCTGAGCTAGCCCGAGCCCAGCCTGGAGGCCAGCCCCCCTAGACCTAGGGGACCCCTCCCAGGCCACTGACAGTCTCCTCTGCACTCCATCTTTCACCGACTCCCCAGCTGGCCTTACTCTCCCTCCACACCTCAGATTGGTTAGACTCCCATAAACATGCAGATTAGGTCTCCACCTCTTCTGCCTACTGGCTTTTGGAAGGTTCCCAAGGTCCTCCAGAACCAGGTGGAGGTGATAGAGTCCCAACCTGTTAAGCCATCCATGTCAAGCTGCAGTAACATGACTCTAATCACACAGTTACTTCCAGTATTCTTGCCTAGACGAGAATTATGTCCTCAGTTGCCTGTCTCTTCCTGGGACAATCGTGACAGGCAACCCAGAATGCTCAGGATACCCTAGCATGCTTGCACCATGGGGTATCATCAGTTGGTTGCCTGTCTCTCCCTGGTGCTTGAAGCTGGTCCTCTGAAGAGACAATGCATGCACATCATCAGATGGCCAGCTGCAAGAACCCAGAGGAGACAGCTGACTCCTAATGATATTTACTTATTACAGGTACTTATATAGCGCTTTACATACATATTGTAGATTCACATCAGCACCTGCCCTCAAGGCGCTTACAGTCTAAGGTCCCTAACTCACATTCAAACATACATATATAAGGGCCAATTTATACCAGCAGGGCTTCAGAGTGTGTAAGGAAACCCAAGTAAGCAAAGGAAGAACATGCAAACTCCGGACACGTAGTGTCATGGTTGGGATTCAAACCAATGACCATAGTGTTGCTGGATAGAAGTGCTAACCACTTAGCAACTGTGTTACCCCATCACAATAAACAAAAAGCAAAAGATGGCAGCACAGCAGTGAAGTGGTGACCAAACAACGCTGGATACGTTGGAGGTTTGAGTATGTTTTTTTGTGGATAACCAAACAAGAAAGATAACAAGAGAAAGAAAAACAAATTGGTGGGTAAAGTTCCCCTTTAAGCTTTCTTTCAAAATGTGTGTTACTTATCAGCAGGGATATTTTTCAGCTGCAACTGGGTGGAACTCCGTTACACCACCTGTGGCTCTAGCCCTCTGCTCTCTGCTCTCTGCTCACAACTATCATGTGTAAACATAAAAGTCCAGCTTGTATGTTTACAAGTGACAGCTCTCACAGATCTGATCTCATGAGCGGCTTCCACTGAGTGCAGGATGGGGACAAGATGAGATGTAGATGCCTTGGGTGCTGCACGGATGCTGACACCTCCCTGGATGATCTCCCTGCAAGTGAGAGAGGTGGAACCACCTACAGTGTGCAGTGAGGTACTAGAGCCAGTGGTATTGCACTCCCAAGCATTGCACTCTATATGTAACCCCCCCCCAACTCTGCACTCTGTGTGTAACCCCTCCCAACTCTTCACTCTGTACGTAATGCACTCCTGGTATTTAATGCCCCTTTCAGGCCCTCCTGCTGTAAAATTGACCTCACTATTTTATGCAGGTTGGAGGATGTGTGTGTGGGAGAAGGGGTGTTTAGGGGCATCGTGGTTAAGTTCCTGCACATATTTTCTGAGAAAAAAAAGCCCTGTTTATCGGAGCTCTTATTTTACCATAGTTTAAAAAAAACTCTATACCAATAAAGGCGATCATAGACCTAAAATGTTAAATAAACTGGTACAGCACTTATCTATAATGATGAATAATCATAAAAGACATCACCATCCTTCAATTTTGAATAGTGATATGAAATAAATTAAATAAATAAATAAAAATAAAAGTATAAGTAAAAAAAAATATAAAATGAAAAACGTATCAGAAAGAATATATGAAAAATGAATATACACATATATATAGAAAAAGTATAGAGGAGATTTATCCCCTTATAGGGATTCACTTACTTGTCACTTTGTTTTTCTATTTTTATTTTTTGGCAATATCAGTCACTGTGATTGTGTTTTTGTGTGTCCCATTTGGATTGTTTGGTTTATCACATATTTCTCTTTAAGTCACTATGTTCAATCCCTTTTTGGTTTCAATATAGATCCCTGAGTGGATCACTTTATCGCAGTCCCATTGATCACTTTATCACAGTCCCATTTGGACTTATTTGATTTCAATTTTGTTTAAACCATTATGTGTAATCACCTTTTTGGTTTCACTCTAGATCCTTTAGTGGATCAGTTCAATTTTTAATACTCACAGGTTAATTGTCACGTATGTAATAATATTGATATAATTTGTATCATAGTTTATTTATAGGTAAGCACTGCACCAGTTTATTTAACATTGTAGAATATTCATATGGTATATGATTGGGTGCTAGCAGCTCCCCACGTTTGGTAGCATTGTCCATTTAAGAGCGCAGGAGGATCATACCATCATAGACCTAAAATGATCTGACAACCCTTAGGCAGGTACCTGATTGGTGCTTTCATAAGCATGATTTATACAAGATTAACTAGCTAAAACATTTTGGAGTGTGAAAAGAAACTGAAACACCTGAAAGAAAAATATGCAAACTCATAAATATATAAAATCAATGCAGTTAGTGTTTCTGTTAGTTGAACCTAGGATTGCAACACACAAGGGCCATGTCTTAGAGTATTGATTTTTTTTTTCATCATCATATCAGATTTACCAGATTTATAGATTTCATTCAGAGCAGTGAAGATGGAATAAAGGAAAGAAGTGTAAAATATAAAATTTAACAAAGGACTGCATTACAAAATATTTTCCTTTGCCTGTAGATCTCTGATAAAAACATACTGTCTTTATTGCCAATAATTGTCAATTTGATTCCTTTTTCATATCTAGTTTTGGACTGAAAAAAGTTGGATTTTTGTTGCTATGGGAAACTTTTTTTTATTCCTCCATTAGACAACAGTTTGCAAAACAAATAAATAGCATAGAAAAACATCAGTCTATTTGGAAATTATTACAGACTCACAAGGTGTTATTAAACCGCAGGATCAAGTTTGACCTTCACCAAATATTCCCAGATTATGAACTCTATATAACAATTTTACTAGCCGTCTCTATTGGCTTTGTATTCATGTGTGTGATTGAAACATTCAATGACATTTCAAAGAAACTGTTGTCTTTGAAATGCTGAAGTCAAACACAATATCACATGCATTCCCATGCTCCTAAATGTTATAACTGATATCTGTCACATTACACCACATGGTGGCCACATAGCTCTTAATTACAACAGACACAAAGAGCTGGCTTTGTATTGTAACTTCAAGCAAATGGGAGTCTTGTCTCAGATCAGCTGGAATTGAATGCTGCATTTCCTATATTAATTACACACGGCAAATTTTATTATACAAAATGTAAGTTTGCATATATTAGATTGCTTTTACCTACTGCTTTTATTGCTTTAATCTACTGTTACTTTGATTGCAAACTGTATTGAACAGGTTCCTTGTTACCAGCTCATATATGTTAAATGTTTTTGCTTCTCTCACATGTTCCCAGTTTGTACAGCTTCTCTGTAGAAGTATTAGATGGGTTACACTATGCCTGACAGTCACAAATAGTGCAACCAATCCGAACACAATGAGGCCCTTTTCACACGGGGTGGATCTGTTTTGATCAGCAGGAATATGTCCACTGATCCCCTGCTGAGCAGAGTATGAGTATGACAGTTTCTGCTCTGTTCTATTGGTGGTCTGGGGTAAACAAATTGGCTGTCCATTTTCACCTCTTTGCCATCCAATCTGCCTAAATGGAGGGGAACGGATCCCTTTCATTTTTTTTTAGCAGATTGGATTGGAAGTAGACGGGTGTAAAAGTCCATTTACAATCACCGGTTCACAGAGATACATGGACCATCGATCAGGTCCACCTGAAAATCCGACAGGCAGACCTGATCTGGTCACCCATGGTAAAGAGCCTAAAGGAAGCACACACATGTTAAAAGTACTCAATATTACTTTAAATGGAAGAAAAGCCTGTTCAGCTATTCTTAAATATGTTTCCATACCCCTCTTCCAACTTATGCTGCCTAACCTGTATTAAAAAAATCTGCGTACTTTCCAATTTTTAATCCACTCTGGTCCGGTCATGGCAATCCCACAGCTCCATCACCACTTTGTCAAAGAACAGCTGCTGCAGGATGGGAGGAGAGAGCTCTGACAACAGCTGGGCCATGGGAGCCTGTAGCTCAGCCGAGCACTGAGCAGAAGCTGCAGGATCACATGACCTTAATGGAGCTGATCAAAAATAGATAAGTACATATATTTTTTATATAGGTTAGGCAGGATAGGTAGGAGGTTGAAGGGGGGGGGGGCATTTTATGAATGGTTTGATTTAGACTTGTCTTCCACTTTAAAGCAATTGTTTAGCCAGGTTGCAGCACCTGTAAAAGAAGAAATGTCATACTTTTTTTGTTGAAACTTCTCTCTGACCACTCTAGTTCCTCCAATTGACCCTTTGTCATTTCACTACTGAGTGGTGACATAGTTTGGTGGAAAGCATCAAAGCAGCCAGGGGAGGATGCACTCTCCAACATACCATGCAGTATCAAATCACAGCAGCTCTGGGAGGTCTTCAAAGTGAGCCAGTTTCAACACATTGCCTGCTAGGGAGGTAAATATTAATCTTTTTAATTTATAGGGTGCTGCTCTTGGAAGTTATGCCACTTGGCAACAAGGTCACTTCAAAGCAGACCTAGCATCAGATATATTTTTTCATGTTAATTGCACGCACGCTAAGCAATATGTAAGTGTAACACTTTTGGGTATTTACTGTATAACCTTTCATAGAGATCACTCTGACATCACATCTTCTATTTTTTTCTCCACAAGGACACAGCCATCTTTTTTCAAGCATTATCCAGGGTTAGCATCTTCTTTCTAGATTGAGATATTGGCTTGGAGATGATACAGTGATGTAAATCATGATGGCAGTGCAGTTCTTGACTGTTTTCACAAATGTCGGATACATATCAGCTTCTGCTGAAATCTCTTATCTTTGATAAAATTGACAATGTAGCAGCCTGTTAATTGGGGGAGAGGAAACTAAGTAAATAAAAAGGTGGCGTACCAAACAGCTAACATTTTAATTTTCATATATTTATGAAAAAAAGTATCATATAGAGACAATCAGGAGATCGCAGGTGCAATGTAAAGCTGGCACACATGATGAGAATATCGGACGAATGATCATCCATTTTTCTGCACGTTAGTCTCATATCACAAATGAAGAGTTTACTAAAGTTATGAAAATTCTCTTATGACAGAATGCAACTTCCCAAGATTGTATACAATCTTATATATGTATATTGTATACAATCTTATATATGTATATTGTATACAATATATATATATATATATATATATACATATATATATTGCACTGATTAAATTATAATTGTTTGTTCTTTCATTGTAGGAGAAAATTTTTCATGCTTATCCCTTTTGTATAAATTTGCAGGAACTGTCGTGATTGGCTCTTGAAAGCTGTGTACTAACATCAAATTATTGGACGATCGCTCCAAAAGCGGTATTTTCTTCTGATAGTCTCATCATGTGTACTAGGCTTAAGGTTCCTGTACACTGCCTCTAGCTTGCCTGCCCGTACTTACATATGTGTAGACAGTTATAAAGCTGGAGGAAGTGTCAATTAATTATTAGGACGCTCTTCACCACCCTTGCAGTTCATTGAGGACTACAAGCCATCTGCCATGGTGGAAGACAGAACTTGTATTTCAGATCACTGTACTGTTTTTGAAAAATGATGGGGTTTGGTTAGGTTAGAGGATCCCCAGCCAGATATCATGGGAAGGGCAGACCTGGAGCATGTTATAAGTTTCACCCTAAATATGTAGGTGACATATAATATGCTTCCAAAGATGAACCTATCCTTTAAGCTTGCAGGAAATAAAGAGGATACTTATTTCAGGCAATAGCAAACGGAAATATTAAGGATGCGTTAGCTGCAACATGTAAACTTTTGTTATGGTCTTTAGATACAATTAAAGAATTAGTTCACTTCTTGGGACATTTTCCACAAGCTCCTCTCACCGTGCGCGTGCACCAAACACCAAACCCACCCGCCCCCCACCCCACCCCCCGGCGGTTCCCACTGTGATTACACACAGATGGATTTTGTCAGCAGGTATACACCACAACACAACAAACAAAGAGATTTTTAGTAAAAAGCAGCACACCCTACATATATTAACACTTGTTAGGCACACACTTGACTCCTTGATTACTCTGAGATGTTAATCCCTTCCCAGCCAGTGTCATTAGTATAGTAACAGTGTATAGTATTATCATTGATCACTGTACTAGGGTCACTGGCGATGTCAGTGTCAGTCAGTTCCAACCCAGTGTTGCAGACGCTATAACTTTCACATAAACCAAGCAATATAAATTTATGAGGATTTTTTTTTTACCAAAGACAAGTAGCATTACATTTTGGCCTAAATTTATGAAGACTTTTTTATTTTTCTATTTTTTTATTGGATATTTTTTATAGCAGAAAGAAAAAAAATATTGTTTTTTATTTTTATTTTTGGTCTTTTTTTGTTTCTGTAATAGAAAATTAAAAAAAACTATAGTGATCAAACTCACCAAAAGAAATCTCTATTTGTGTGAAAACAATGGTATGAATTTCATTTGGGTACAGTGTTGCATGACTGTACCCAAAGTAGCATACTGCTAAATAGGAAAAAATGGCTGGGTTTTAAAGGGGGTAAAACCGGAGTTCAGGTTGTGAAATCTGGATTGTAATGTGCTTGGAATGCTGAAGTGTATTGGGGGGTTTATAGAAAATGTTCCTAAAGATAAACCAACCTTCTAAGTCAATCCAGTGCTAATATAGGTGACAGCACACCGTTTTTGTTTTTGTGATAAAGAGGATGTTTTTTCTCCAAATGTGCTGGCAAATATGAATATTCACATGTACAATTTCCTTTAAAGTAACGTGCATTTGAATTGTCAAACACTGGTGGCACCAGAAAAAAGTGCACCTATACAAAAAGGGCACATTAATGTGGAACTTTGAACTTAACCTTTTTTAATTTATTTTAAATACAGCAATGGAAGGCTTTCACCTGTGTCAAGTCTTTAATTTTCCTAGCCATATTAGGGAAATGTCCTATATATCCTGTCAATGTGTCACTGAGACAAGATGTGCAGGTCAGCAAGGAAACCTTAATTCCTCCCAATGAACTTGGATGTCTACCACAATTTGACAGCCTGGCACTAAAAATGGGAAAAATACTGTGATCAGGGGCGGACTGACAACTCATGGGGCCCCCGGGCAATAGAGGATCATGGGGCCCCTGTGTCCTTGCCCAAACTCAAAAAAGCCTATGAAAAAGGTACCAGGGACATCTCATGGGGCCCCCTACTGACCCCGGCCCTCAGGCAGTGCCCAAGTTTCCAAATGGTCAGTCGGCCCCTGACTGTGATATAGAATTTGAGGCTTGTATTGGAAAAAAACTTTTTCTCCATTGGTCCCGAGGAGAGATATGGTATTCATGATATGGTGTTTCTTGTGGATAGAGTAGCATTCAGTTTCTACTGCTTATGATGAGAAAACATTTTGGAAACAGTGTTATTGTTATTACTATTATTATACAAAATATATATAGCACCCACAGTTTGCCCAGTGTTTTACAAAATAAAGGGAGGCAGTACAGTGAAAATACAATTCCATACATGAAGGTTAGGAGGGCCCTGCTTATGAGAATTTACAATCTAATCAGGAGGAGCAATTTATACAAAAGGTATTAGCTGCTAGGAATAAGCTGACTGAAATAGTAGTTTTTAAGAAGAGACAAGATACATTAAATGTAAACTGTTACAGCAGTTGTTTTTTTTTCTTTTGGTATAAAGGTTTTACATAAATGAATAAAAGCTGACCATTGTAAGCATCCCTGTCAGTTGTAAAAGGTTTGTCTCAACCCTCTAACTGCTACTTTGCTTGGCAGTTTGGTCTGGTAAAGTAAATTGAAAAATAATAGACTTACTGACTGGATCAACAGATGAAAATAAAGAAAAAAGTCTCAAACCAGAGAACGAATGCAGCCACTCCATCTAAGAATTGGTAAGCTGCAATTTAATAATATTTTTGGTTTTAATACTACTTTTTTCTTTTAAAATAATAAACATGTCATATTTCTTTGCACAGAGCAGCCCAGATACTCCTCTTCAGGGGTCCCCCACCAGTTCTCCAATCCGCTTCTATTTCTGGTGTGCCCCCATATCAAGTTGCTTGCTATGGAGCACACTTGTTGGCTCTCTCTCAAGCCATGCTATATGTGTCTTTAGACATAGTGGAGCTCGGCCCTGCCCCCCTCTCAAAGGGGACACTGTCCCCTTGCTCAACAGGATTTGACTGCCTGAGTCTCTGTGAGAAGAAAAGAAAGAAGAGAAGACTGCAACTAGGCACAGGGAATACATACAGGTAAAAATCATCAAGGCTTTAGAACCACCTTAACCAGTTCCCTCACAGCCAATACAAAAATGATGGTCTAGCATCATTGATCTGGGTGGGCGTCATGTGGTGTACTCCCGGATCACTCCTTGTGCATGCCCATGGGGCCCCACTGCATCAAGATCTGTGTACTGGGCCCTTGCCAGTACCATGTGACCACTGTGACCAATCACAGCAAGTCACATGACAATTGTAAACAATTGGCTTCCTTTCATGCCATCAATTGTATACAATTGTATTGCTAGTTGTGATTGATCATATGGTATAGACCGGGTCAATCACAGCCCATCTGTGTTATGTGATTAGCTGTGGCCAATCACAGCTTATCACAACAAAAAAACCTGATTGAATCAATTTCATTCAGTTAAATGATTGCTTATAGCAATTAAATTATTTATTTTCTATAAGCAATCATAATGTGTAAAAAAAAAATACTGATCACCTCCTCAGAGTAGTATAATGTTACTATGGTAAGAAAAAAATACTAAAATAAAAATAAAAAATTGAAAAATTTTTTTTTTTTTTCCATACTGTCACCAGTCAGTGTCCCTGGTCACTGCCACACCGTTTATATGATAACACTGTATTGCACAGGTGACAGTATGTACAATAAATTGTGAATTTATTTTTTTTAACTTCTTCATTCTCCAAAACAAAATGATGACAAAAAATTACAATTTCAAAAAATTTGCTTTGCCTCTTACTAAATACCCCAGACTGTCTACTTTCCAAAAAGGAGTAATTTGGGGGATATCCGTACTGACATTTTTTCAGCCTCAAAAAATTAGATTGGCCGTAAGTACATCAGGATTGATTAATTTTCAGAAATATGTAGCATAGTTTGTGGACTCTATATCTTTACTACAGACTAAATAATATTTATAGATTTGGATTATTTTCACCAAAGAACTGTAGTAGAATACATATTGGCCTACATTTATGAAGAACAATTATTTATTTGCAACATTTTATAAAAGAAAACTTGTTTTGTTTTGTTTTTTTTTTCATTTATTTAGCAAAAAATAGAAAAAACCCAGTGGTGATTCAATACCACCAAAAGAAAACTCTAGTTGTGTGAACAAAAATTATAATAATTTAGTTTGGCTGCAGCATTGCCTGTTTGCACAATTGCCATTCAAAGTGCGAGAGAGTTGAAAGCTGAAAATTGGCCTGGAGGCAGGAAGGGGGTAAAGGTGCCCGGTACTGAAGTGGTTAAAGTGTGTAAACCCTAACCATGAACTTTGTCTTTATGCTCCCTTTTGACCATTGAAAATCTTTTGTTGTTACCATATATCTGTTTGATAAATGTGTAATGTTGCCTCCAAAGGAGATGCTGAATAATTGGGTTTCCTGGTCTCTAATGATGATAACACACCAAGGCTTGAGAAAAAGATGTTCACTTGGGTGGTACCCATCAGAGAAAATAATTGACGATAACCATAAATAATGGCAAATATCACTTACAATGATAACAATTACAAACTGGAAATGCTTAAGCCTAACTTCACAGGGTACCCAAAACCTGGCTCAAGGATTCTGCAAGTCCTAGGTCTTAATTTATGGGGGGAACCCTAAATGCAGAATATAAATACACTGGTAGGTTACAAGTCTCAGTCTCTCTTGTTCCCTCCGATTGGCCAGTGGTAGACCTTTAGGTAGTCAGAGTTGGGGCCTAAACTGCTTTGCAGTGCTCTTACACAGAATTTTGGTAAATTGAACAGAAAAGGAATTAATCCTCAAAATCAATCCCTGGGGGTCCCAAATTGAGTAACAAAGATTGTGGCCAATGGCATTTCACCATGATGTCTCTACCCTCTCCTGGAACAATCAAGCTGCCTTCTGCGGTCTCTGAGAGCAAAGATAGTAGCTCTGAATATGCTTGCAGCAATCCAGGGCCACAAACGTTTTGGGTTCAGAAGTCTTTCCTATCACTTGCTTGGTCCTTCCACTGCAGAACATGGTCCCTGCACATGATCTGCAATCCCTCCAGCAATAGCAGTCTCTGGATAGGTACAGCGGAGTGGACCTGATCCAGTAATGCAGGAAAGCACTAGCACTCCTCAACGTCAAAAAGGTCAGCAGCATAGCAGTTTCACAAGGCACCACACCCTGCTATCCTCCTCACCATGTGAGACTAACACCAAAACCTCTTTCTTCCTCTTTCTGCTCCAGGCTTCTGAGGCCTATAGTTCCGCATAGTGTTTCTCCTGATTAGAAGTTGACTCCCAGGCATTACACCCTTCACAATTCCATGCAGCTCCCAGATGTCATCTAACAAGCCAAACCCCTGTAGCTCCTGCCACCAACCACTGTGTCCTCCTGTTATCAATGGGTGAGGCTTCACCCTACCGATACTGCGGGTGTGCTGTCTGTCACAGTCCCTGTGTCTCTTCCCCTCTCCTTTCTCCTCACATGGCCGCACCGCCCGATCATGGCTGTCTTGATCCAGTCAGAAATCCAGTGAGCTAATAAATTCCTGTGCTCTCTGCATATGTTATTAATTAGCATTGATTCCAGAGCTCTGTGTGAACTACTGGACATCTGTGCTCCTAACACACTTTCTGTCTTAGAAAGAACAGTCCTCCAAACATGCAGTATGTTCAGTGAGAGTTTGTGAAAAATCTGGTACAGCTCTACAAATGGCTTCCAGGTTTTATTGTCAGCTTAATTGAACAAGCTGAGGTTAGATGCTGCTTGGCTACCATACACACCTTCACCAGATTTTGCACTCTCCAGTTTTATTAAATCAACCCCAATGTATTTTACTGGCAGGATTGACCAGGTGAAAACAAAGGGAAAAAAATCAAAATAAAAACAAGAAAAAACAAATTCAGTAACCACATCTAAAGGTGGGTAATCTGCAATGTATTAATTTTTTGTTCTTGAGTTTAGATACACTTTTCTATGTGCCTATTTTTTCCTGCCATGGGGTGGCAGTCTGGCTCCCTTCATAGCTCCAGTGGTGTCTATAATACTCAAAAACAGTGCTTACTTTCTGTATTTGTATGTATGTTCTGTATGCTCAATACACTGCTGCGCAGAGCCATTTCTCTTTCTTCTTTAAGCTATGGGATAATTATCAGTATCCTTACTAAATGGTGTAAATTATATTTTAATTGTAAGTCTGCCTGAGCATTAGTAATTGTACACACTTTGTCCAATATGCTCTTAATTTGACTAAAGTCTTAATCAAGTCACCTGGGAGATGTCTTCTAAGTATAATGAATGCTTCTCATTTTGCATGATACTTTTCTCTTTGTATTTATTTTACTTTATTAGCAATGGAAGCTGACAAGAAGCAATTTGTGTTTTGGTAATTTAAATGTGGATCAATGTGCTTGACTTGATCCATTGGGTTATTTCAACATTTTGCTTTTTTTCCAGACTTATTAACGCAATAGATTAAGTATATATGTGTGTTTTTCAATATGCGGAAATAGATTGAACTCTTCTGCTGCCACACAGTGGAATCAAGCAATGTTTCATGCACTGAGAAAAAGCCAGGTTCCAGGGGCAGCCAACGATTATTTTTCCAGGCTAGAGGTATGGAAAGGCAACATAGGCCCCTGCCTAGGAAACAGAGGTTTTGGGGGACCAGCACAATTTTTATTAATTTCTTTAAAAACAGGCAAGCATACATTATAAAAAAAGGAGGGGGGTGGTATTTTGCACTTAGTGAAATAATGTAAAGTGAAGGTGCAGCAACGTATTGGTTTAATTACTAAACTATGCAAAATATATTCTATATTTAGGCAGGCTACCCTATTTGTTCATTAAGTGTAAAATTACTCCACATATGAACAATCAAAAAATTGCTTTTTTTACACCAGGTAAGAAGTTAACTTTTCCTCTCACAGATTCCATAATCAAGTATCCCTCCAAAGACAAGCCAAGGGAGACACAATAGTGTTATATCATAAAAGCTTGCTTTTATTAAAACAGACAGATTCTTACAAAATCGACAGGTACAAGAGCGCACAGCAGATACAAACACTGAGATCCCGGTCTCAGCATACATGTGACGTCACCTGCTAGGCCCTGCCCGACATGTTTCACCACCAATCAGCATCTTCAGGGTGTGGAGCATGATGCTGTGCACTCTTGTACCTGTTGATTTTTCTTACCTGATGTGTTGTGGCTGTGAGAGGTCGGATGGTTAATGACAGTATGGCCAGCATTGCCTAAAAGCATACATCTAAGCATATATTGATCTCTGTTGGCATCAATGGGTCTGATAAAAGGCTGAATATCAGTGGTGGTGGAATCACTGGGACAACACTTGGTGTGTTGAGAGGCTTTTTCACAGAAGTCATTTGGATGTATATATCGATTGAGCACTTTTGCATTGAGCACTGTGTCGAACTTATATATATATATATATATATATATATATATATATATATATATATGTATATATTCATATTGGAGCAATTGATGCACTTTTTATTTCATATATTTTTGTTTGCACATGTAAAAAACACAATTTTGTGATGGTACATATGTGGAGTAAGTACGGTATAATTTCCTTCTACTTTCCTTCTTTTTTACAAGTTACTAATAACAGGGTAACCAGAACTGGGATAAGTGCTGTTTCGGTGGCCAAGCTTTGAATAACTGAATTCCAATTCTTTTTTTTATAAATCCTCAACTGACCAACACATTTTCAGTTTTCAGTTTTCATCGTACATACAGGACACTATGCTATAGCACGGTACATAATAGGTAAAGGTTGGTAAAGAAATGAAGAGGCTTTCCGTGTGGGAATGTGATCAGAGGTTTAGGAATTAGTTTCATAAGTCACAAATAGGACTAGGCCCTGCTTCTGGACAGAGTGGAATGGGAGCAGATGACTTGGACTAGTTAATGCTGATTTTGTTTGCACATCAACCCCTTTTGCTTAGCTGTGAAGGACGCTTTTCCAAACCTCTCCCAGTCAAGTGAGCTCATGAAGAGGATGCTTTTGAAAGCATCCCAGTACTACCTATGCAGCTATATGCAGCATTGTGGAAATTGGTCCAGGCCTAACCTCCATAGCTATGGCTAAGAATATCATATTGTACATATGTACTCCCCTCAGGGTTGAATTTAAAATTGAGCACTGTAGGCATGTGCCTGTGGGGTTTGCCTGTAGGTCATGTATTTTTTATTTAGAACCCATAGAAAAATGTATCCTACAGAAGGTTATTTACATATTACCATAATATTTAAGCTGTGTTAGGACTGGGAAACCAAGTAAATGTTTTTTTTTTGTAAAAGATGTGCACAGAAAGTCTAGCTCTCGAAGTGAAGTTTTTCTTAAAAATTTAATGTTTGATTCCAGTCAATGCTTCTAGTATGCCACATACTTATTTACATTTTCCAGCACCAAGTTAGATTTCAAACTTTTGCTTCTGGTATTTACACTTTTAGCTAAGATGTCTCATTACAACATTTTAATGTACTGTTGTAGAATCAAAATGATGTAGTATGAAGTAAAATAGATAAGGGAATATTTCTTATGTGTCTAGAGACCCATTAAGATATAAATGATGTACTTGCTCATGGAGAGAGATTTTGAAAGGCATAAAACATACAGCGTGTGCATTTTTTCCTGGTCATAGTGGATGTTTTGCTCATTTAGCACTCTGCTGCTGGCACTTATCTTGCTTTAGGGAAATCATGTACTGTAAGTAGGTCTTGATATTGAGTCATATTCCACATTACATATTTACAGATGTAACTTGCCCACACTCAAGGGAAACCGGATACATTACCTTGAAATGCTTTCAGGATTCCCTGGGCATTTAAGGGGTTAAATATTTTACTTTTTTAATGTTTAATAGATATTTGTGCTCACCATGGATTTCTCCTTCCAGGATTTGATTTCCCTATAGCCAGATAAATGTTGAAAGGGAGGTGTAAAACCTGGAAAACATTTAGTAGGACCAACATTGAACATTTGTGAGCCAAGACTATAGTATTTGCATTAGAATATTCCTCACATGGTCATTTATAGTATAAGCAGATTTTAAACTTGCGCAGTTAAAGGGTAGTTAAAGGGTAACTGCATTTTCATGGGAAAAATATCCCAAATAAAAACAAAAACAAACAGCTATTGCTTCAGAATAACAAATGGTAGGAATCTGCAAAAAAAGTTTGGTAAAATCGCTTCAATGTACATAGATCACCAGAGGAGAATGTTTTTATTCTCAACAAATGTGGAGTTAACTCTTTAAATGACTAGCATTAAATAATTTTAGCTAGTGAAGACTTTAATTATAATGTTCTCAGAGGAAATGTGTCATTAAGCAAGCTAAGCACATGCCTGAGAATCAGCTATTGTCCTGCTAGAACATTGGCATTGAGTACCCATTCAACATCTGTGCAATTAAAGTCACTGGGCTTGAGTTACTAAAACTGGAGAGTGCAAAATCTGGTGCAGCTGTGCATTGTAGCCAATCAGCTTCTAACTTCAGCTTGTTCAGTAACGCTTTGATAATAAAACCTGGAAGCTGATTTCTACGTTGGTTTCTATGCAGAGCAGCTCCAGATTTTGCACTCTTTAGTTTTATCCTGAGAATCTGATAATGACAGTGTGAAAATCAGCCTTGATCCTTCACCCTCTGCTGGTCATTACTTGGCTCTGAGGCTCAGGTTTCTGATATGCACTCCTACCTTCATTGGTGGGCATGAGGTGAAGCCACAGCTTGAAGCCTATGCCTGATCAACAGATTTGTGTGTCTGCTTATATCTTGGATAGAGTACTATCTGTATGACTGTTAAAGTAGAAGTATATCCAAAGCTTTTTTGGCTATACTTCTCCTGGGGATCACAAGAGGGCAGTTCATTCTGCACTCCTGTTACCCGTTTTCAGCCAATAGTGGGCTGAAGCCCGTTGCCTGCTGATGTCACAGACCCAGTTCAGGCTCTGAAAAGATCCCAGCCATATGGTTGGAATCCACCCAGAAGCTGGCACCTTGCTCAGCTCCTCAGCGATCTGTCGAGACCCTGAGCTATCCGTTCCCACCCTCTCCACAGCTCAGCACTCCATTGAGTGCTGGAGGAGCAGACCAGAGAGCTGGAGACTGACAGTCACCAGCTCTGTGTTCATGGGCCACTGAGAACTGAGTGATCACTGATCTTTGGTTGCTCAGTTCTCAGTCTTAGAGCCAGCAATGGACAGATGGAGCATCAGATCAATGCTGCATCCACCTAGGTGAGTATACTTTTTTTTGTAACTTAACCTATACTGCTCTTTTAATGCTTTAAACCTTTACTCTCTATGGTTTCAAATGGGTTTGTACTGAACTTGTTTGTGATTATTCTGATCATCAGACTATTAAAGTGATTGTAAACCTAAAAAAAAACAAAACAAAGATTTTCCCCTGCAAGGTAATTTCATAATGTGCTAGTATGCATCACATACTAGCACATTATGAAAGACTTACCTGAGAACAAAGTGTTGTCACCACTGCAGAGGCTTCCATCTTCACCCTGTCTTCTTTCTGGGTTCCCGGGCTGTGGCCACTTGAATGGCCAAAGCCGCAATGATGTCACTCCATACATGCATGCAGGAGCGATGGCCGCAGCACACAGCTCTGAAGGAATGGCACTGGTATGCCGATCCTTCAGAGCACATGCACCTGTGATGTCGCCCGCTGCCGCTCACTAGAATATCTCCTAGACGGTGCACTTTTAGGAGATATTCATTTTACCTACAGGTAAGTATTTATTATAAGCTTACCTGTAGGTTAAAGTATAAAATATGAGTTTACTACCACTTAAATCTCTTCTGTTTCCATCAATGCTCCATTTAACTGTCTTGAACCTGTACTTTTGTTTACTCCTGACCTAGCCATCTGTTTGATGACTCTGCTGCTCTCTGTTGTTTGTTCTGGCCATCTGTCTGAGGACTTACATTGCTCTAGCATCTATCAAGCCTAATGTTGACTGTTGCATCTGGCAACACAAAGGGTCTACCAAACTTTGGCAGGCAACTTCCATCAGACTCTCCTCATGCAGGTATTTGTCTGGAAAAAATATTTAACCACTTAAAACATGAGTCTTAAAGAATTACAATTTTTACTATTATTCTGAAAGGGTTTGTCCACCCAGGTGCAGATTTCTTTTCATTCCACCTGAGAAACTATTTCAAGTCATTCAGTACTGTATTTGTAGAACCACCTTGATGGCTCGCTCACCGAAACATCTCTTTTACTTGCAGTCATAATTGATTGTCCCAGGTGTTTTGAAAAAAAATGAATGAACTAAGAGCATGAAAGTAGCACCAAAAATAGTAATGCTCTAAAAGCAGGACATTCAATTGTGGGTGCACAATGAATGTAAAGTAGATTCCTAGTGTCACCTTTATAATTTATTAAGCAGTATTTATAGGCTGTATAGGAAGCATAGGGTTGCAAAGCAGCTTATGTTACTGGGGTGGAGGGGAATGTGTCTACTGAGAGTAATGGTGAGGAGCAATTTATTGGATGCAGTGCAGGAGGAAGGGTCCATTAAAGACAAGATCTTTCCATGAATACCATATCTTGTTTTATGGGTTTTACACCTTTCATAGTGTAATCCAGGATATATGTAGGGAGATTCATTCTGTTATCTTTAGACCTCACCTGATGTGGATAAATTAGTAATAATCGGTTAGCCCTTTTATCCCAGTGGAATTAAAACATAAAAAGAAAATCCTCTGGGCAATAGCTTAATTTGCATTTAATTCTTTTTTACTGACTTAACCTGTTATAATACAAGTATTTTCACATTTTGATCTAATGTACACTTTATACTTTTTACATATATGTTTTCTCTCATGATTAAAGATTAGTGTCAACTAAATCTGTAAAGTTGCTAATTTGTCAATGTGTGATGTGTGGAGAACAGTATTTCAGGGTTTAGTCCATCATGTACAATTGATTGTATTATTTTCTGTAGATTGGAAAAATATTTCTGCATGTATTCAAGAGAAGAAAAAAACAGAAGTTGCCTGATTTTCAAATTGACTTGCTCATTACTATTAGTGATTTTGTGGAACAAACAGTTAATGTAGTTCTGACTAGTTAACAATGTCAAATTAGCTAGTTACACATGCATGGCTTACTGAAAGAGATAGTAGCTCCTGACCTCCAGTTGACCAGTATTTCATCATTATCAAGCAGAATCCTATGGCTCCCAGGAGTGCACGAGTTATAACTTTTACATGATTATACATAGCTACTGAAGTGTTATAATGCTGAGTTTGTTGCTTTCCTGTTAATCCATACTGATCAATTATAGTAGAGTGTTTTTCAGAAATATGTTTGTTTAGATTTTTCATCATCTATCCCCTCCGAGTGGTTTTTATTCCATTGCCTTAAACTAACCAAGAAATATATTTCAGCATATTAAAGCAGATTTAAATCCTCACTAGATGACATTTGGTTTTTGCAGCCATGTATCATACACATTGTGCTATTTTTAAATGAAATACTTATTTTTCTCAAACCATTGTTGCATCCCGATTCTTATCTACCCCAGCCTTTTGTGTAGCCACATTCTGTCTACATACATGTGCTCCTGCAGTAGCTTCATGGCATCTCTTAGGGCAGGGGCTTGATGGTAATCACTGTAAACCATACCCACATAAGGGGGTTTATTTACTAAAATTGGAGAGTACAAAAACTGGTGAAGCTCTGCATAGAAAACAATCAGCTTCCAGGTTTTATTGTCAAAGCTTAATTGAACAAGCTGAAGTTAGAAGCTGATTGGCTACCATGCACAGCTGCACTATATTCTGAGTGTTCCAGTTTTACATAGTTACATAGTTAGTCTGACTGAAAAAAGACAAACGTCCATCCAGTTCAACCATAAAAAAAGTTATAATCCTACACCCACAATTTATCTAGAGGAAGGCAAAAAAAACCAGCAAAGCATGATCCACTTTGCTCCTGCAGGGGAAACAATTCCTTCCTGATCCCTCGAGAGGCAATAGGTTATTCCCTGCATAAACTTTACCTATAAATGTTAGTATCCAGTTATATTCTGTGTATCTAGGAAAGAATCCACGCCTTTTTCAGAGCAATCCACTGAACTGGCCAAAACCAACTCTTGAGGGAGTCTATTTCACATTTTACAGCTCTTACTGTGAAGAACCCTTTCCCTATTTGGAGATTAAATTTCTTTTCCTGAAGACGTAAGACGTCTTCTGCGTTGACCTCAAGGTGAATAACTCTACACCGAGTTCACTATATGAACCACTAATGTATTTATACATGTTGATCATATCCCCCCTTAATTTCCTCTTCTCAAGAGAGAATAAATTCAGATCCTCTAATCTTTCCTCATAGCTGAGCTCCTCCATGCCTCTTATCAGTTTGGTTGCCCTTCTCTGTACTTTCTCCAGTTCCCCAATGTTCTTTTTTGTGAATTGGTGCCCAAAGCTGAACTGCATTTTCCATTGAGGTCTTACTAATGATTTGTATAGGGGTAGAATGATATAGCTCTCTCTGGAGACTATATCTCTTTTAATACAAGAGAGGATTTTTTTAATTTTAGTAAATCTCTCTCAAATGTGTGTTGAAATGGCCACTTGTAGTCTTCACCAGAAAAAAACGTGCATTGATGACAGCTCAGGAGTGCAATTAATGACAGGAACAGAACCTTCATGGCAGGATTACCAGAATTTACCAGGTTTTCTTTGAAGGGTCAGTCCACCCAGAAGTGATATTGCACATTAATATAAACCCTGATGGACTGAGTAAGCCCCTGATATGTCTTTGATACCATAACAGAGATCTCCCTAATATATTGCAGTTTTAAGCTTTGTTCTGGCTCACTTTTCCACACCTTTTGTTGCAATCTCCATAATGCACAATTAATAAAAAAAGAAAGATACCATTGGCAGAGCAGATGCACCTTCAAAATGGGCATAGTAAATTTACAGGTCAAGGAACTGAAGTGTAGATATCACACTAATAAGGTTCCCAATAAATAAAATAAATTGTTAAATGGTTTAACCACTTGCCCTCCTGAGGATTTACCCCCCCCCCCCTTCCTGACCAGGCCTTTTTTTGCTACTCAGTGCTGCACTATTTCAACTGGTAATTGCACGGTCATACAATGCTGTAGCCAAACAAAATGTATGTCCTTTTTTTCGCACAAATAGAGATTTCTTTCGGTGGTATTTGATCACATGTGCACTTTTTATTTTTTTGCACTATAAACAGAAAAAGACCAAAAATGTTGAAAAAAACCCCGATGTTTTATTTTTGGCTATAAATAATATATAGTAAACTCAAAGTTAGTCATAAATTTAGGCCAAAATGTGTTTTGCTACATGTTTTTGGTAAAAACAAATCACAATAAGTGTATATTGATTGTTTTGTGTGAAAGTTATAGCGTCTACAAACTATGGTATTGATACTGCAATTTACAGTACGAAATTTGTTGCTATACAGCGCTGTATTAGTTTAACTGACAATTCAATGATCATGCAATACTTTACATAATTGAAATGTATGTCCTTTTTTTCACACAAATAAAGCTTTCTTTTGGTGGTATTTGATCACCTGTGCACTTTTTATTTTTCACGCTATAAAAAAAAGACTGAAAATAAAAAAAAACCTATATTTTCTCATTTCTGTATTAAAAAAATCCAAAAAAACTAAAATTTTGTCATATATTCAGGCCAAAATGTATTCTGCTACATGTTTTTGGTAAAAAAAAATCCCAATAAGTGATTGCTTTGGTTGAAAGTTATAGCATCTACAAACTATAGTATAGATAATGGAATTTACTTTTAGTTTCTGACTGCCTACCACATTTCTTTAGGTGCTAAAATACCAGGACAATACACAACCCCCCAATTGACCCCTTTTTGGTAAGTAGCCATTCTAAGCTATCTGCTGAGAGGCACATTGAGTCCATGGAAGATTTACTTTTTTTCACAACTTTTTGGAAAATGACAAAAACATTTTTTTTTACACAACGTTGTAAATTAAATGATATATATATATCACACAAGCCATGGGTATATGTGGAATTACACCCCAAAAAACATTCTGCTACTTCTACCAAGTATGGGGATACCACATGTGTGAGACCTTTTGGGAGCCTAGCCACAAACAGGAGCCTGAAATCCAATGACTACTTTGAAAGCCTGAAAGTCTGTAACTTCCTCATTTCACTTCCTCACTACCTATCACAGTTTCAGAGGCACTGATATTCCAGGATAGCACCAACCCCCCCCCAAATGACCCCTTTTTGGAAAGTAGACACCCCAAGGAATTTAAAAAGAGGCATGTTGAGTATTTTGCAGATCTAATTTTTTCTCACAATGTTTTGAAAATAAAAAAAGAAAAGAAAAAAATATGTTTTTGTTTTCTTCATTTTCAAAAACATGTGGCAAAACCTGAGATCTGCAAATACTCATCATGCTTCTTATCAAATTCCTTGTGGTGTCTGCTTTCCAAAAAGTGGTCATTTGGGGGGGTTTGGTGCTATCCTGGCATTTCAGGGCCTCCGAAACTGTGATAGGTAGTCAGGAAATGTAATGAGGATATAAAGCCCTTTAAAAGCCTGAAGGTGCTTATTGGATTTTGGGGTCCTGTACTTGGCTAGTCTGCCAAAAAGTCTCTCACATGTAGTATCCCCATATTCGGGAGAAGTAGCAGAATGTATTTTTTGGAGTAATTCCACATATACCCATGGCATGTGTGAGCAATAAATTTAAGTGACAATTTTGTGTAAAAAAAAAAATTGGTTTTTTTTTTGTCATTTTTCAAAAACTTGTGGAAAAAAATAAATTCTTCTATTGACTCAACATGCCTCTCAGCAAATAGTTTGGTGTGTCTACTTTCCAAAAAGGGTTTTTTTTTTTTGGGGGGGGGGGGGGTATTATATGCACAACATTAGAAGTTTATGCCACACATCACTCACTCTTCTAACCACCTGAATCCCAAGCCTTTCTGACACTTTTTGTTCACATGAAAAAATTTGTATTTTTTGCTAAGAACTTACTTTTAACCCCCAAACATTATATATTTTTTTTAAAGCAGACACCCTAATGAATAAAAGGGTGGGTGCTGAAGTTTTTTATGCCACATAGTACTCGCGCAGTATTTAAAAAATACCCTTTTTTTACTTTTAATGCACAAAATCACAATATGTTGGCCAATTATTTGGTAAAATATAAAAGATAATGATATGCCGAGTAAATAGATACCAAACATGACATTTTTAATATCCATAGTCAATGCTTTAAAAGCCTTTACAAGCTACCATTTTAGATTTATATCTAGAATTACTGCCCTTGATCTGATGTTTGCGGCAATACCTCACATGCATGGTGCAACCACTGTTTAAATACTGGCACAGGGTCAACTCTCACGCACACATGTGCACACGCACGCAGAGGGGCGAGGAGTTAAAAGTTATTTTGATTTTTTTCTTATTATTATTTTTACACCCTTTCATTTCTTTTTTTTATCACTTTTAATGTTATCACTGGGAATGCAAATATCCTCTATAACTTCAATGGGCATTTTCATATATTCTTTTTTGTGAAATCTGGGGTCTATCAGACCCTAGATATCTGCTCTGCCCTTACATTATCTAATCTCACCAGGATCGGTGTGATCAGATGCTTTCCCAATTTACAAATGGTGCTGTTTATATCCTGTGAAACTGAAGTGATGAAATGCTCGCAGCTTCACATTTCTTAGACTATAGAAATGATTGACACCATTCCGGTCTCCAATCAGCTCTATGGTCAGCTGGCAGAAACATCGGCTGCATTCTCAGGTTCCCCTGGTGGCATGGGACTGCCTGAGAAGGCCATGAAAGGCAGCGGGGGAGGGGGGGGGGCATCTTCTCCCGTTGTTTGTAAAAGCAATCCTGCAGCTAATTAGCCACTAGGATTGCTTTTACAAGAAAGCCGATCACCAGCTGAAAAAAAAAAAAAACGATACCAGGATGATGCCTGCGGCTGGTATAACCACTCTAAGTCCAGTGATGTACCAGTATGACGCTGGTCCTTGTTGGGTGTATATGCTCTGTTCTATTTTTTATGCAGCCTGTGGGAAAAAAAGAGAAGAAATCTCTGCCAGAAAAAAATGTGTGGTATGCCCATTATTAGAATATACCGCCCTGCATCCACCCACTTCTAATGGTGGGCACACATGAAATGTGCCAAAAAATATTATAAAATATATATGCAGAAGCATAGGGGTCATCCACCCACTGGCCACCCCACGCCCTCATGCTTCAGCATACATGCTCTTTTTTTTTAACTGCAGATGAAAGATCTCATCCAACAGCACTGCACACACCTGTGTGCTGGAAGTGTTTTACTAGGGGGTGCGAATGGCGGCACGGGCCACCTGCCCAGATATTCAAAATCACATATATATATAAGTGATTTTGCGCACCTGTGCTGCCCTGTAGCAGTATTTTTGCCCTGTAGCAGTATTTTGCTTTTTTTTTTGCCCTGTAGCAGTATTTTTGCAGTAATTTTTGCTATAGGGCACTGGAGAAGCGGTTAAAATACTAAGTATGGCATTTTCTGGATAATTACACTGGTCTTGCTGGACCAGTTTAAGTATGCATGTGCCAAACCCATGGGATGCCTGTGGAAGTGGATAATCAATGTAGTAGTTGTTGATACTAGAGAAATTGCTGCTACCTTCTTGGTCTCATTCCGAGTGGCTGCCCTGCTTCATAGTGAACACAGGGGATCATTTGGGGAACATCATTTACAGAAAACCTTGCATTTTTCTGAATTAATGCAAGGCATTCCCTAACTGGACAAAGTGTAGAGTTGGGGCTGTGATGTCAAAATCAAGGCTGGACCAAATGTTTAGGGAAAAAAACCCAGAGGACTGAATAGAGGGGTATTTAAACTTGGCTTTAGTGCATTTATATTACATTTTCATTATTCTCCTCTGGGGAACAAGAAACAGTTGTAGGTTGTTTTCTGTAATGCTTCAAGAAATATATTGGCACTCTAGATACAGTATATATAAATTAGTGAAATAAAAACACTGGAAAAAATTAAATTGCAGACGACATCATGAATTGTGACAACCTACAATTTATCCAGGAAAAATGTCCAAGGCAAAGCCTAACACATGCAAGAAATTTTACTTTTCAAAGATTTATCTGTTTGTCATTGGGTAGGAAATGTGAAATTGCATCTTTTGCTATGCCTGTTCACCTCATTCTGCAGAACATGCATATTTTCTGCTGTGTATTTAAGCTGCTTTGGCTGTATGTTCGCTTCCACACTCAACAGAATCCTTTTTTGTTGGTTTTATCTGAAGTCACCTTGAAGTTTAGCCTTTGACATGGCCTTGAGATGTTTGTTAATGCTGTTTGAAAGCTGAATGTCTATACAAGGTAACATCAATAAATGAGAAAAAAAAATGTAAAGAATGTTGAGGCGAAAAAAAGAAAAGCTTTGTGACTGATTTGACAAGTGCTAAATACAATTTCACTGGGTTTTCTAGAACATGCAGAGAAAGCTTTCTCACATTTTTTTTGTCTAAATGTCTACACTACAGTAAAATAATTGAAAAAGTTTCAGATTAACAGTTTGTTATGTGGATGGAAAACAGAGGAGGAAAAATAGAGGAAAAATAGATATATGCTGTACATGGTAACACATTACATTTACTAGAACAATCAACAGCTGAGCTAACTAAAGCTGGTCATACAGAGATCAAAATCTGGCCAGTGCAGTGAGTACCGGCTAAAATTTGATCAATCTATGGCTGTTTCTGTTCAGGAGAAGTTGATCTATGATTAGCTTCTCATGAACAGTCTTGCTGTAAAATTTCCTTTTGATCAGTGTTTGCAGCCATTCATCTGCAGCGCTGATCAGTGTATCCTGACAGCTGTGAGAATACAGTGACACAATGGGGAGGACTTCTTCATCGACATTGAAAGTTTTTATTTTAATTGTGTTCAACCCACTTGCTGAATGAAAAAACCCATGTATGGCCAGCTTTAACTTACCTAGCACAGCTCCAGACAATCACAGCACAGGGTGTAAAACATTTAGTGGTTTACACCTGCATACCTACTCGACAGTCTCCTACTATAAACTCAATGAACCCAAGTCTTCAATATTAAATCTTCATATATCACTCCAAGACCAAAAAATATTGACTACACATTTCATTCCATTTTCCTGGGAAACCGACAGTATCCCCTATCTAGGAATTAGATTAACCGCAACAGCAGACCAACTATACCTCGCAAATCACAAGAAACTCCTTGAAACTATCCCCTACAAAATTTTTACTCTCCACACCTCAGAGCTCTCCAAGTTAGGTTGAGTAGCGACCCTAAAAATGTACATACTATCCAAAATCCTGTACATATTCCGCAAGCTTCCAGTACCGGTTCCTAATGCTTTCTTCTCCTGACTGCAATCAATCCTCACAAAATTCCTATGGAACTCCAAAAAATCCAGATGCACTACTATCCTTCTCATATGCACCACAAAAAGAGGAGGAGCAGGTCTCCCCAACCTGAAATCATACTACAATGCCACTCTACTTGACCAAATATACTTTTGGTGGAACCCCTCAAAAGAAAAAATATGGTCCACAATGGAAACTCTCTCATTCTACCCTCTCAATCCATAAAACCTCCTCATAACACCACACACAGCCCAATTCGAATATCAAATAAAACACCCCTATATCAAAGCCACCCTACAAGCATGGCAAAATCTCCTTTCCACCAAATTCACTGACATTAAACATATCCCTACTCCACTCAATTTACTGCAGGTCCTAACACCCTCCTTAAACTTAACCCAATGGACATCACAAGGCATAGTACACATTACTGACCTTTATAATGACCAAATCCCATACTCGTTCCAAAGTCTCCAAATTAAATACAATCTCCCATCTACTGAATACTTTACCTACTTAAGAATTGTACATTGCTTACAAACAATGAAAATACCTTACTCCCAATTACCGCCTACAACTTCTTTACCAAAACACGATATCCCGGCAAAGGCATTTCCATCTTCTATACGTTTTTCACTGACCTACAATTCGCCATACAATCTACCTTCTTAACAAACTGGGGAAAAATACTTTCGGAGCAAATCACAACACAATCATGGGAAAGAGCGTTCAGCATCACCCACAAATCCACCCGATGCACCTCACACTGGGAGACGTAATTAAATATCCTTCATCAATGGTACCTAACTCCCGTCAAGCTCTCTACCTATTATCCAAACCATCCCCCTTCTTTCTGGAGACAATGTGGTGAAATCAGTTCAACACTGCACATCCTCTGGTCCTACAAAACAATTAGATCCTATTGGAATAGAGTTTTCTATAATTTCTGAAATATCTGGAACCCCGATCACCCCAAATCCTTCTTTAGCACTTTTACACATCAGAATCGAACAATTTCCACCTAACTCCCACACCATTATTACCCATACACTTTTGCAGCCAAAGTTAACATCACTAGATTATGGAATACCACCAACGCTCCCTCTCTCACATCCCTGATCCACGATTTCAATTTTCAATGTGACATGGAAAAGAGATTAGCATTAAATAACTCCTCTCAACATAAATTTAATCCTCAATGGGCTTTATGGCTACGCAATCCAAATTGCTCCATACAACTTTGAAAAATAGATCACAATTGACACCGTTAACTAATCCCAGACTGGTTCTTCCTCCCCTACCAAGTTACATATCCCCCCCATCCCTCCTTTCCTCCCCCTACCTTCTCCTCTTAATACTCCCCCAATACCCCATACACTTCGCCAAGTTCAACACACTACCTAGAATACCTCTGATGACATTGTCTTAGAAACCTTTACAACACCCCCCAATTTCCGGTAGGGTATAATACTCATTTCTATACTGTATTACAACATTTTCTGTTGAACCGTATACCATTACCCTGTTATGTCTTTAAAATCTTCAATAAAAATTATTGAAATTAAAAAAGTTTAGTGGTTTAGATGTGCCTCCCAGGACCTAATTGTATGGAGAGAAATCTCACATCACATGACAAAGCCTTAAAAATCATTGAGAATATAGGGATTGATTTACTAAAGGAGTTAAGAACCCTCACTCAATAAATTGTAATTGTGTTCACGTTGACTACCCAATCATATACAGATTAAAGTGGTTATAAACCTCTGCAATGAAAAGTAAACAGAACATACCCTTCTATAGTGTGCACTAATCTCAATCCAAATCACAGAGTGTGGTTTCTGTCTCCTTTCTCTTCCCTCTGCTATCTGCATAAGTCACTTCTGACAGGCTATCCCGCCACCACAGAATCTCAGGAGATGCCCCCCCCCCCCATCCCCAGGACACAGAAGGTGAATGACAACCTCAGCTGTGCATATTTCCCTATGAGACTGTTTAGAGGGAGGTGTGACCTTTCCCTTCACTCAAGTCTCAGATTACACTCAATTCCCTGCTCTATGATATGCAGTGTGTGACATCAGATTCCCATCTCCTGACTGCTGAAGCTGAGAAATAGCCCTTGATATTTGTGTTTTAAAAGGTTGTAAAGAAGAGAGGGCTGCAGATAAACAACTGTAGCTTATGTAGGAGGATTTTTTTCTTCTCTGCATATGACCTGAGGCATGGCAGGGTATATGCAAGGGTTTACAACCAATGTAAAGACATAAAAAATAATTTGCTTTTCACATGACTTGATGTGAAGGTTCGCTCAATTTATCGAATGAAGATTTTCAACTCCTCTATTCCTATTTCTGTAGGATAAGGGTCAGATAATGTCTCTGAGAATATTGAGGTGTCATAACGGAGTATAATTAGGAATATTAATTTCACTATCTTTCTAGCAGGATATGTAAAACAGCTATTGTATGTTCCAAGGAGACTGTTATGTGATTCACTACTCCTGTCAGCTTAGCACTGGAGGAGACAAGCCAGATCTGGAGAGGAGGAGAGAGCCTGGAGGAGGGGTGGATTGTGCTTTCTCTCCCCTCCAGCTCCTCCTGCCACTGCATCTCCCCTGGATAGGGACTGCCAGATCACCACTGTGCAGTGTTTGTTTATCTTCAGCCATTTCCTTCAAGCAAAGAACATGGGTAGGGGTCGGGTAAGCAAACACTGCACAGTGACAATCTGACAGCCAGTGGAATCTCTACTGCAAGACCCTGATGCTACGATCCTATAGCTCTCTATAGCCCTTCTATTGTGCTTGAATTATTTTGGGGGAGGGGATTTTTTTCTGACACATAATGCTCATACATTTTGGGGGGCTGATTTGGCATCTTTACCCTGGGCACTAGACAACCTTTTTTTTTGGGGGGGGGGATTCTGACATATAATGCTCATACATTTTTTTGGGGGGGGACTTCATTTGACATCTTTGCCCTGGGCACTAGGCAACCTTGTCCCAGCACTGACAGTGATGTATACTGTATGTAGCTGATGCTACATACAGTATATACAGTGGTCCCAGCAAGCACATCTGTTCGTAAAGACATCAGCTTGCCCCAAATAAACTATTTTAAGTCATTGCAAACCTGGAGTTAGATTGTTTGTGTTATTCAATACTAAGCACTACTTAATAGCTACAGTTTCTATCTGTTTTTTGTGAGCTTTGACCTTGCATGATGTTTGCCCTGACCTGTATTGGCCTTCTAATCCTGAATATTTATTTATTTATTAATTATTTATTTCAGGTACTTATATAGCGCCATCAATTTTACGCAGCGCTTTACACATATATATTGTACATTCACATCAGTCCCTAACCCTCAAGGGGTGTACAACCTAAGGTCCCTAACTCACATCCATACATACACATACTAGGGTCAATTTAGACAGGATCCAATTAACCTACCAGCATGTCTTTGGAGTGTGGGAGGAAACCGGAGTACCTGGAGGAAACCCACGCAGGCACAGGGAGAACATGCAAACTCCAGGCAGGTGGTGCCATGGCTGGGATTCGAACCAACAACCCTAGTACTAGTGCTAACCATTTAGCCACTGTGCTGCCCAATATCTGGATGTGCTTCCTCTATCCTGTTGTGACTCCTGATTTTTGTGTGCCTGACTTGGTCATGATTTTGCATTGTGATTGATATGCTATCTGATCTGATCCTGTACTGTACCTGTTGTGAGTCAGGTGATCCTGGTAAAATCCATCTCAACATTAAGACGCTCTGTTGAAGCTTAGGGTGTTCTAGAGAAGCTTCTGCTATTTGCTAGTGATGCAAACTATCCTTGCTTGCCTGCACTTATCCTGAACCTACATTATGGCCTGCTTGTCTACACAGATGCAGGACTGTATGCCAAACTTTTGCCAGCATAACTTTTGCAGCTTTTCTTCGGTGATACCTGCCGTTCATGCCATTTGTTATAACATACCAAAGGAAAATACATGGGATATTAACCTCCCTAGCGGTCTGATTATGTCCATATTTCTGTGCTCAAAGCGGTACATTTTTTTGCATGGAAATATGTATTTTTTTTTATTGTAGGTCTGTAATTTTTAGGAATAACTCACTGAAATCTGTCCGAACAAGAGTCTAGTAAACATCCCGGGTAGGATAAAACTTGAAACACTAAATCATAAATTATAATTTAATAAATAATCATAAAAAACAATAATAGAATAATAATAAATTTAATTCAATAATATAATCAAACCAAAAACACTGAAATTTGAAATATAGCGCCAAGTTCGCACATCGCTGAGCAAAGTCGCAAAATCGTTTTCAGTGTCTGATGACGAATTTCCCCACAAATCATTATCACTCAATTCTGCAAGTGGTTCTGATTTACTATCGCTGTTCTCTAGCTGATCTAAAACCGCTTTTGACCTAAAGGGACACTTTTTGGACGCCATGGACGTTTCTCAGTTTCCAGGCAGAAAGAACAGTAAAAATGCAGGCAGGGCACAGGACAAAGCATTAGGGACAAAATGTATGTGAAATGGCTTGATACAGTAATGTTTTACTATGTGATTTTAGTGATTTTAGTGAATGTCACTTTTTGTCATTTTCAAATTTCCCGCCGTTCCGTCCCCCATACGTCCCGACGCTCGCAGGGGACGGAACCCAGAAGACAGATGCCGGCATCCGCCAGATTACATTGCCGGGGACACTGCAGGAGGGACATCGCGGGAGCGCAGGACAAAGTAAGTGAAGAACAGAGACCGGAGCAGCGCCACATGGTAAGCCCGAGTGTAGCTCGGGGTTACCACTTGTGGTACTGAAACTTTAACCTGAGCGACACTCGGGAATACCGCCAGGGAGGCTACTGCTTATGGGACCTTAGATATGGTAACATAATTTTTGTCAGCCTTTTTTCCATTTCTTTCCATATGGAGATTCAGTAACACATTTTTTGTCCTAGGGTGACAATAATCAGTCCAGTTTATCTATGGGGGAGTAGCATTTTCACCCTAGGACAGGAAGTTACAAGCTCTGTTACATGCATGCAAATCCATGACTCTTCTGACAATGGGTACTGGCTTCCAGTGGCCTGCTGGCCGCTGTCATATTGGATGGAGAGCATCTGTGAACAGCAATTTTCAAGTCTTGCCTCAGATTCTCAATTGGATTCAGGTCTGGACTTTGACTGGGCCATTCTAACACATGAATATGCTTTGATCTAAACCATTCCATTGTAGCTCTGGCTGTATGTTTAAGGTCGTTGTCCTGCTGGAAGGTGAACCTCCTCCCCAGTCTCAAGTCTTTTGCAGACTCTAACAGGGTTTCTTGTAAGATTGAACTGTATTTGGGTCCATCCATCTTCCCATCAACTCTGACCAGCTTCCCTGTCCCTGCTGAAGAAAAGCATCCCCACAACATGATGCTGCCACCACCATGTTTCACGGCGGGGATAGTGTGTTCAGAGTGATGTCTTAGTTTTCCGCCACACATAGCATTTTCAATTGTGATCTCATCTGACCAAAGTAGCTTTTTCCACATGTTTGCTGTGTCCCCCACATGACATTTTCGCAAACTACAAACAGGACTTCTTATGGGCTTCTTTCAACAATGGCATTCTTCTTGCCACTCTTCCATAAAGGCCAGATTTGTGGAGTGCACGACTAATAGTTGTCCTGTGGACATTCTCCCACCTGAGCTGTGGATTTCTGCAGCTCCTCCAGAGTTACCATGGGCCTTTTGGCTACTTCTCTGATTAACCACTTCCCAACCGGCCGTTGTATATAATCTGCCGGATGGTGGCACTGTAGGGTCGGATGGCCGTTTATAAACGGCCTCCCCGCACCCTGCTTGTGAGAGAAAGAGAAATGATTGCTTTTACATCCTATATGGGTGTAAAAGCAATCAGTGTAAAAAAAAATAAAATCTTCATCACCCCCCAGAAGTAGTACAGTGTCATCATGGGGACAGTATGTTAAAAAAAAAAAAAAATAAATAAATAATAATAATATAAAAAAAAAATAAAAATGTAAAAAAAAAATGTTAAAAAATTATAATTTTTGGTTATAAACTAATTTTGTTTTTTTTTGTTTTTTACTAAAAAGATAACGGACTAAAGTTTGGCCAGGATTTATGATGAAATATTATTTATTTGCAAAATTTTATAAGAAAAACACTTTTTTTCAAACTTTTTGGACATTTTCATTTACATAGCAAAAAAAATAAAAATCCGGTGAATAAATACCACCAAAATAAAGTTTTATCTGTCTCAAAAAAATGGTAAAAAATTCATATGGGTACAGTGTTGCATGACCGCGCAATTGTCATTCAAAGTGTGATAACGCTGAAAGCTGAAAATTGCCCTGGTCAGTAAGGGGGTAAAAGTGCCCGGACTGGAAGTGGCTAATGCTCTCCTTGCCTGGCCTATCAGTTTAGGAGGACAGCCATGTCTTGGTAGGTTTTGCAGTTGTGCCACACACTTTCCATTTTCGGATGATGAATTGAACAGTGTTCTGTGAGATGTTCAAAGCTTGGGATATTTTTATATACCCTAGCCCTGCTTTAAACTTATCCACAACTTTATCCCTGATCAGTCTGGTGTGTTCCTTGGCCTTCGTGATGCTGTTTGTTCATTAATGCTCTCTATCAAACCTCTGAGGGCTTCACAGAAAAGCTGTGTTTATAGAGATATATATTCACAATTATGTGCCACTTGGTTTTGGTCTACCATATAAAATCCTAATAAAATACATATACGTCTTTGGTTGTAACGAGACAAAATGTGAACAATTTCAAGGGGTATGAATACTTTTTCAAGGTACTGTATGTAGGTTTTATTGAAGCATCCAAACTCTTTAAACTGTTCCATCTACTTGTCCAAACTTCAAGTGTTTCACTCCTTATGGAGCTTAAAACAGAACTAGAAATATTAAACTCTTCATTCCAGTGAAGTGCCAGTCAATCCCTTGCTGGCTACTGTCATATTCTGCCCGGCTGCCTCCTGGTGTTGGATTTTGTTTGAGCCTCTTGATTGGCAGGTCAGGGAATGATGTTATTCATGCACATGCACCATCAGAGTGGCGCATGTGCATGTGCAGCATGTGCAGGTGCAGCTCAGCTGTGCATGTGCAGCTCAGCATGCATTCATAGAAGACAGTGAGCAGGCAGGTGAATTTTTGTTATAGCAGAAGAGACCTAACATATATCTTCTCCAATAAATATCTGCCTGCTAGCAGTTCTTAGTAGTCAAGTTTAGTTCCACTTTATTCATAACGTACTGTAAATTAAGCTCCATAAGAAGTGAAACCTTTTGGCATTTGAATAAACAAGTGGAACAGTGCTTGTATAGGGTGTTTCAATAACACCTACATATGAGGCTTTTAAAATGGAGAACAACTTCTTTCTTTCTTCTTGTTTAACACTTAACCTTAGCCAGGAAGTGTTTTAGGACTAAGAGCCCTCCACTCTTCACCATAACATGGGGTAAGGTTTTTATGTAGTCCACAGGGAGAACTGCTTAAGCTGTACTTTGATAAATATGTCCTTTGGCTTGATTTCCTCCTGAAAAATACCTGAGTACTTCCTGGTATGTGAGGGCACCTAAGTACTCATGTGCCTGCAAGCCTCATAGCTTTATGTTCACTGCAAGATCTAAAGCTGGCCATAGATGGTTTGAATCTTGGCCGATTCAGCAGGGACCAGTAAAGATTTGAACCATCTCTGGGCGGGCTGTTTTTACCCAATTTGATTGCTGTACAGCTTTGGTACAACCAGCCTGTTGGATTTTTTATGAGTTTATTGCCCGCAGCTATAGCCGATAACAATAATCATTGTGTTCTCCTGCCACTGGGAGAACACAATACATCAAATGTGTTGATGAAGGAATCAAGCAATTTTCTTTCCTGCAACCCATCGTTGCGGGAAAGAAAATCGCATATTCTATGGCCGGCTTAAGGCTCTGCTTCCTTTGACTGCTAATTTCACAGGATTTGGAGTGCAATTTGCTGATGTCACTAATATGCTGCTCACTGTTCTCCTTCCTGGAGGGTCTGAAATGGGGGAGCACACATGGCAATATTGCATATGGCAAAATTGCAGCCTTCACAGGGACATGCAGTGTAGAATAAGGCATGGTAAGTTAATAATGAAGACAAATGAGCTGTGGGGAGACCACAGGTAATACTAGTGTAAAGTCATTTGCTCTCATTTGCCTTTTTTGGGCACAGCTTCCCGACTAAGGTTACTTTTTGATAAACTCTTCTCTTTTTTTATATAAGATGTCTGCTTTATTATAGTGATATGTAGGAGGGTGCATTAAGGCTGTTTCAAGTTATAAAGCCATTTTCCATTGTAGTCAACAATCAAAGTATTGTAATTCGCAGTAGAGGCTTTTTTTTATAGAAAGGAAAAACAGGAATTTACAGCAATAATCATGCAACAAAGCTGTAGGAGATATTCTAAATTTCCCAACAACAAACAATTTTCATGCTTTTAAAACCAAGGTGTATCACACCAGAAGGACCTAATTTATTTTCTGCAGCTTAATAGCAGCTGGATAAGACAAACAACCCAGTTGAAATGAAGGGGGCAGCAACGTTCTCACTTCAATGAACAACTACCAGTATGGTGCATGGAATTTATTACAGACTTGATTTTTTTTTTATTCGGTTAATTTGAAAAATAAATGCCTGTAACCTACAAAATATTTTATTAGACAAAAACTAATTAAAAGACCATCCTCAAATAAGGCCATATGACCTTCACTTAAAGTAAGCAAACCATATTATATTAAAGCTAACCTGTCACAAACCTGGCCATTCAGATTAAGCATATGATGAAATAATACAAAAGCAAAGGTTACTTTTTAAAAAAAAAACAACCTGTCTAAAAATAACTTATTCCTGAACAATATAGGTAGCTGGACTCACAAGCAAATCTTGACACTTTGACCATTTAAAAGTTAAGCGTGACCACTTCAGCCTCCCTTTTGCTTTCCAACACCTTCCTGCATATGGTCAGTGAGGCCAATAGGAAGAATCTGGAAACAGGAAGACCTTAGACCAAGCTTGACTTTTTCAAGAAAAGCTGAAATTATCATAAAACCTATGTACTCACTTACAATAAGATATTAATAGAATAAAGCAAGTCCAGACAACAACAAAGAATTAGGGTTTGTTTAAGCATGCAACAAGGACTGCCACTCTTCTGAAAAGCGATCTGGGTTTGAATCTCTTTTCAGTAGTATTTGCCAGGTGGTGAATAGGTGATATGTCGGCCACTCACTGCAAGTTTTAGCCCCCTAAATGTGGAACAACTACACTGGTCGTTCACTTGAATGGGTCACGCCAGCAGGAGGAACTGCTCACCAAACATGACAGGATATTTAATTCCTGCTGCAACTATGGTGCAAAGCAAGCAGGTCTACTCCCACAGATGCTGCCTTTGCAACTTAAGAGGGAGTAGTTGGGGCAGTAAAAACATGGCTCAGCTTAACGTGTTTAGCACACCTCAACCACAAGTGTAAACTAGTGTTTATGGAGAGACTACATGAACTTTAAGGAAAGGGGAGGGAATAGCATTTACACATTTAAATATATTAAGGGAGTAAACAAAGTTCAGAAGGGCAGTATTTACAAAATGAAGCTGAGATAAAAAATGCAGTGACATGACCTCAAACCAGCAGGATGAAAGTTATTATTATTATACAGTATTTATAAAGTGCCAAAGGGTTTGCTTAGCGCTGTACAATAGCAAGGGGGACATAACATGAGACAAGACAGTAACAATACAATACACGAGGGGTTCGAGGGCCCTGTTCTTTAGAGCTTACAATCTAGGAAAGCTCACATAGAAAATAGTATTCCACCAAAAGAGTAATAGATGGTTCAAAAAACAATTGTGTAGAGGCAGTGAGTCAATCCACTTTACGTGAATTTAAACCTGTTTGGGATAAACACCTCAAACAAAAAGGTTAAAGAGGAGTCCCAGTCATTGTTAAAAAAAAATAAAAGTCAGCAGCTACAAAGTACTGTAGCTGCTGACTTTTAGCATACAGACAATTGCCAGTCCAGGGATCCAGTGCTGTCATCACCCGGGCAAGTTCTTTGCCTTCTTTAGATCCCCAAAACCACCCCATTGCTTATGGGAAGCCAGTTGTGGCTTCCTGGTGCTCCACAGCCGGCTTCCCACTGCTCATGAACAATACATGCTATGCTTTCTAAATGTTCCTGCAGTCTCCTGGGACATGTGGCTTAACCCAGGAGGTTGTTGGTGGTGGTGGTGGTGGAGGAAGGGGGGGGGGGTGTTGAATGTCTACTCTGCTTGCCTAGGAAAGCCAAACAGAAGTAGGAGTGGGTATACCTGATTCCCAGAGAAACAAGTTTGAATACTCCAATGCAGGCAAAGGATTGGTGGAACTTCCCTTTTTGGATGAAATTCCACTTTAAAAACAAACAAAACAAATGTTAAAAAAGGTAAAGTTCTAGATCTTCTAATCATTTTCATATTCATTTCCACTAAAGTTAACTTCCATCTCTGCAATTTAACATCCTATGTTCAGTTTGAATTGCACAAGCTTACTTTAGCTGGAAACTGTAATGGTTTTAATCAAACTTAATTACATTTTTTGTTTACCTGTTTATAAACCAATGTTTTATATCACAATTTTAATTGTTAGCATAAAAATTTTATTTGCATACAATCATTATTTTACAGATAAATGTTTATCACAAGGCACATCAATGATATTTATCTGGTAAATGATACTGTGGTTTTAATTCTTCAAAGGTTTTTAAACTAGTACAATTAAAATGGTACATAGGTACTGGTGAAAGCTCTAAATTATCAATACACATTGATTTTAAAAGCAGATGTACTGGGCACATGCACACCAGCTGACTATGGCAGACGCCTAATCCCTGAGGGTCCACCACTGGTCTGCTTTTCTTCATTCTATCATCACATCTAGAAGCTGCTAACTTTATGGGAGTGCCAGCCAACACACCACCACTACACAGTCTGTCCCCATGGGCAAAATTCTAAGGCAGGAACTGTCCACCTCACCCCTCAGAGAGCAGTGGCCACTGGGAGGTTCTGCCACAGAACAGAGTGCTATCAGTTTAGGCCTGAATCCCTGGGCCTCGATTTTCCTGGACCAGCTGGAGGAGCCCTCATAGCAGCTTATTGGGCTCAGTGAAGACACTGACACCATTCCCCTGCAATCTCTATCCTCTGCACCTTATTTGACAGCCTCCAATTTGCATGACAGATTCCATACTTTATAAAAAAATATCACCCGCAGTATATCTACTGAAGTGGGTAAGATTGTCTATGAGCTAAATGGCAATAGTGCTTTATTGGAGAATGGACTAATCATTTGGAAACCACATTTTATGACCTTGTTCGGCATGTCCAAGTGCTGGAGGAAGAGAACCTGCCTTTAACTACAACAAGAAGACTTTAAGAATAGGAAAGTTGTCAAAATCTCCCAGGAAGGCAAACAGAGGGGTGCCAAACTAATTGCAGCATAAAAGACTTGGGTTTATTAAATTGTGCAATTAGCAACTCACAAATACATAAGAAGTAAGGCATGGCCACCAGCGTGGAATGCAAGATGGTGTTGGGCTGGAAGTGACGTCAGCACAGAGACGTGATGCCGTGGATGTGGGTGGTAATGAGTTTCAAAGCTTCTGCTTCTTCGTCAGACCTAATTTGTGGAAACGGATGTCCATCTTATATCAGCTCTAAACGGAACTTCAGTGGACTGTCCACTATTAATTTACCAATATTAAAGGAGAACGCTAATATTTCATATAAATAACAAAATGGCAAGTGTATATAACAATATGATGACACCTTGCCAATACATTAAAGGAAAGACACAGTAAATATAAATGAGTAAAGCTCCCATTCTATGAGCTTAAAATGCAATACAAATATGTTTATATATGTCAATATAAGTGCATTAAATTATTAAAAGGGCCTTCAACAATAACTAACTATGAGCAGAATTATATGAATAATGATGGTCACAAATATCAATCATATATACCCAAAAGGATAACCACATACATGCAAAGGCTTCTATTATGTATACATACCCATTAAATTAAAAAAGAAACTGTATTTTCTATGGAGGAAAAACAATATACCAAATAGTAATATAAAAATACATATCTCAGTATAGAGGTAGTTGGATAAGGGGATACGTTTGTATCCACATGGTAATAACGTGGTAGCAATGAAGCACACTCGCTCATGCCAACCTCCATCTGCCCACATGCAGGTACACACGCATTCTTATTCATACAAGTACCACCAACTGAGTGATGGTATATCATCATAGGTTAATTACCCTCCAGAACCTATTGCCTTAAAATCCCCCAGTACCAAATAAGACAGCATTATCAAAATGGCTGATAAGGTGGTGGGATTGTCATCGAGGGTAGATCAGATTATCTTAAGGACCTATATAGTCCCCTTTTGGATATTAACACCTACACCAAATTAACAGCAGATCCCCTTCCCCAATTCATTTAGGAGTCCAAACTAATTATTGATAGAGGTGATGAAGATGGTGTACTTTCCAAACAGGAGCAGACTTTTTTCATAGGGGTTTTTTAAGAGTAACATATTTCTACCATTTCCCAAAAGGTGCATAAAAGCCTCCAGAATCCCCGGGGATGTCCTATAGTGGCTTTCATGGAAAGCATTACCACCAGTTACTCCCTATATATTTACTATTTCCTTCAGCCATTAGTACAGGACCTTCCATCATATATCTGTGATGGTACCCATCTCTTAGAGCTATTAGAACCTTACATCTAGGAACCCACTTGTTTGTGGGTTTCCCATAATGTATGCTCTTTATACACTTCTGTCCCCCATGAAGTAGGTTTACAAGCAGTCATACATTTCATTTAATTTCCAAAGACTCAGACCTCAAAACCAAACAGTTGAATTTCATCTTGGCTGCAACTAGATTCTGCCTGGACCATAATTATTTCCAGTTTGAAAATGAATACTATCCTCAAAAGACTGGCACAGTGATGGGGGCTAATTTTGCCCCTAGTTTTGCAAACCTAACATTGGGGTTATGGGAAAACAAATATATCTGGAATGATAATCCCTTTGAGGCCCATTTCAGGTCTTTTTTGGCCACTACATCAATGATATCATCATCATTTGGGATGACCTTCCACAGTTAGTGCCAGAATTTGTTACATACTGTAATTCCAATCCATTTGGTCTTTCCTTTACGTTGGTTGTCGACACTATCTACAGTACCTTTGTTTTCTAGATCTGGAACTTAGCCTTTCAAACTCATCCATCATAACCAAGAATTATACAAAGCCCACAGCGGGCAATTCCTTTTTGCATTTTACCACTTGTCATAATCATCATAGATGGGTGAACAATGTTACCAAAAGTCAATTCTGCAGACTACGGCACAATTGCACCAGTCTAGATGACTAAAACAGCAGAGTTTACTCCTGAAACACAAATTCTTTGAGAAAGGGTACCCAGCCAAGGTCATCAACCAAGCTCATCACATTTATCTTTCTAAAGATATCCCAGGCCACAGACCTTAAATAATGCTGGTGTTATATTTATAGCAGAATACTATTTCTTGCATTTAAAAAGGGAGGGCATCTTTAAGAAACACTGGCCCATTCTAAATCAGGACCCACATCTCAAACAGTCCATCACACCAGCTCCCAAATTTATGTACAGGAAAGCTCCTAATGTTAAGAGCAAAAATTGCTCCAAACAAAAATTAAACCTGTCAGACAGCACACTGTAGGCAGACAACTTACCCTCAGCCCTCTGCCAGGTATGTTCCATTGCAATAAATATTTATGCCTCACATGTGGACATGTACAATATGGTCAAACATCCTTTACTGCTAATGGGAAAATGTATCCCATTAATGCCTTTCATAACTTCTCTTCCATGTACGTGGTCTACTGCCTTTCATGCCGTTGTGGCATGTTGTATGTAGGCAACACAATTAGAACTCTATGTAAGAGGTTTGGTGAACACCGTAGATTTGTGGAAGATGGCGTCACCAAACATAGCGTACCATGCCATTTCTCTAAATACCACAATAAATCATCTCAAGACCTCTGAGTATGGGTCACTGAATCCATACCAGAGACTTTCCCACAAGCCGAGCGTTTCCAGCGACTTTGTCGACAGGAAACCTATTGGATTTTTACACAGGACAATTTAGCCCCTAAGGGTCTCAATGAAGAAATTGAAATTAATACTGTTATATAAGGCAGAGAGTTGTTCACCATCCGTTTTCCTGTCCCAAGCTCACTGTTTGCATTTTCTACGACTTTATTTTAACATATTTTAGTCTAGTTAATAGTATAGTATCTTTCTGTTTTCCATTTACATAATACATATAATCAGTTATTTTATTTAATTATTTTTGGTTGCCTTATCTGATGACTAATTTTTTATATAATTTCAGGTCTTTGAAATAATTTCTCCCCTTCCTTTATCATATCTTCATTCACCCTGGGGGGAAAGTAACCTATGATGATATGCCATCACTTGGTTGGTGGTTCTTGTATGTATAGGAATGCATGTGTACCTGCATGCAGGCAGATGGAGGTTGGCAGGAGTGACTGTGCCACCACGTTATCACCATGTGGATACAGACGTGTCCACTTATTAAACTACTCCTATACCGAGATATGCATTTGTATATTACTATGTGGTATATTGTTTTTCATCTATAGAAAATAATGTATTTTTTAATTTTATGGGTATGTATATATAATAGAAGCCTTTGGGTGTATGTGGTTATCCTTTTGGGTATAATTGATTGACATTTGTGATCATCATTACTCATAATTCTGCTCATAGTTATTCTGGAAGGTCTTTTTAATAGTTTAGTACACTTTTATTGACACATATAAACATATTTTTATTGTTTTATTAAGTTCATAGAATGGGAGTGTTACTCGTTTATAATTACTTTGTCTTTCCTTTAATGTATTGTTGACGTTTTCTCCCCAATATTGCCAAGTTGTCAGCATGTTGTTATATACACTTGCCGTTTTGTTTTTTCTATGTAATGTTAGAGTTCTCCTTTAATATTGGTAAGCTAAAAGTGGGCTATCCTCTGAAGTTCCACTTGGAGCCGATACAAAATGGACATCCCTTTCCACCAATTAGGTTTGACGAAGAAGCAGAAGCTTCAAAATGCATTACTGCCCACATCCACTGCATCACGTCTCCGTGCTGACGTCACTTCTGGCCTGACTCCACCTTGTGTTCCATGCTGGTCACTGCGGTGGCCAACCGCTTCCTGGAGTCCATCACTCACTGCTAGACTGCATCGTGGCTGTCATACTGGTTGACTTTGCTGAGGAGGGATCTGTGGATGTACTGCCATGCCTTACTTCTCCATGTATTTTTGAGTTGCCAATTGCACAATTTGATAAACCCATCTTTTATGCTACACTTAGTTTGGCGCCCCTCTGTTTCCTTTTCTTCTCATTACAGAGTCTCAGCTTTACTCTAAGGGTGCTGCCACTGATCCTGCAATTATTATTCATTGGACTTTTATGAACTGTTTTTAATTATCTATACACTCCTCCAGGGCCATTTTTGTCTGTTTTAATGTAAAAATCTCCCATTCTGACCTTCTGCTTTGGTGTTTAATAGATTAGGAATATACTCAAATTGTATCAGTTTGTCTGCAGTGCAGATAGTGGTATCACACCGAGATTGTTCCATTCCAGTCCTATCCAGCTCATCTATGAAATGCTTCCATTTAGAATAGGATATAGAGAAAGGACATTGTCCTTAGGCATGTTGAAAGTTATATATGTTAGCAACAACGTTTAATTGGCCCTGGTCCTGTAGCAAAATTTTGAGAGGACCGAGAACTAGCTCCACCAAGAACGCACCAAAATATGTTGTAATTGCTTACCTCAGGAAGAAATACCTATTTGTCATAGACTCAAACTTGAAAGTCCAATGAAAGTATCGTTGCAAATAAGTTTTAAAAATTGTTTAACATCATGCTGAATTGTGATCTTTGAGTATTTACATTAATCAGCTTCTATCAACCTTGAGGAGTCAAGAAAAGGATAGGTTTTAATGAGGGCTATGTGAATGGCCACATATTTGCTCCAGTTGACCTTTAATCCCAAAATGTTTTTGAAATGATCAACAATTGCTATCATTTCTCTGAAGGAACCCTCTGAAACATGACAGAAAATATATTTTTCTTTAGTAAAGTTCCACCATAATATAATTTCATATAGCTGTTTCATATAAAATACAAGTTGATATTTTCTCTGGGTGCAAAAATAAATAAATAATATAAAGAAATGAGCAATATGCCTCTGCTATTCAGTTTTACATTCTGTCATATTCATAAGCTTCATATATTCTTTATGATTTTTAATTACATACCCGAAACAAGCATGCAGTATTAAAGTCGTATTTCACAGTCCTTTTACTTGGTTAAAGTCATTGACTCAGAAAGTATTAAAAGCAAAGAATTAGTATGACAGACATAACTGCTGTTTTTCAGAAGAAGAGGTGAGCAAAGGCAACATGTATGTTTCTTGACCAGATTTCACTGGATTCCTATGCAAAAAGCATTGGATGAAAGAAAGCATGTTCTTCCAGCCTGTATACATACAGTATATCTTAAAGTAGAACTATAAGCAAAACTTTTTTTTTCTCATTTTGGATAGAGTAAGGGAGAATTACAAATCAAATCAAATCGGTCTTTGCTTGTTTTTGCTTCCAAAGGCATATGTTGTGAAAGGAGCCAAGATAAATTTCTAAGAGGGGGGCGGACATTAACTTGTTCTAAAGAGATCCAGCTCTTTAATTTACTATGGTTATTCCAGTCAACTATGTGGACTAATAGACAGGCCTTATGGTAATGACTGGTGTCGGGAAGGCTGATGCCTCCCCTTGTCTTTGGTAAAGTTAACCGGGCATACTTAATTCTGGGCAGTTTACTTTGCCAAAAAAAGTTTTGAGCAACAACGTGCATAGGCGGTAAAGAAGGATGTAGGGAGGCGAATGGGTATAGTCTGCATCAGATAAAGAAATTTTGGGAGTATTATAATTTTAAGAAGAGCTGCCCTCCCAAACCAGAATACTTGAAGATTCTCAGAACTCTGAAGGACCTTACGCATATTAATCAGTGCCTGGAGATAGTTCCTGGTATACAATTCAGATAACTCAGATGAAATTTGTATGCCCAGATATGTAATGGCATCCTCTGACCATCTAAAGGGAAAGTTAGATTTACCAAGTGATACTTGCTCAGAAGTTAGAGAAATATTAAAAGCCCTTGACTTAGAGTAGTTTATTCTCAGATTAGACAGGCGCTGGAAGTGTTATACATTATGTAGGGTTAGGTAGGGTAATGTGCGGTTCCATTAGAAAGAATAACATATTTTCCGCAGTCTGCGATTTTATGGACTTGATCTTTAACCTGTGTTATTTTAATATTTGGATTGTGTCGAAGTCTGCGCAAGAATGGCTCTAGAGACAAGCAAATAGAAGGGGAGAAAGGTGGCAATTATGCCTAGTACCATTTCTGAGCTCAAAGGCATTTGACAGGTGGCCGTTTACCCTCACTCTTGCACTCGGTTTATGGTAGAGTGTGCAAATAAAAGCACACATCTGACGTAAAAGTCCTATGGCACAGAGGACCACAGCCAGATAGCCCCAGGTCACCCTGTTGAATGTCTTCTCGGCATCCAGGGACAAAAAGAACCCTTTTTGAAATTGTGTCGTTGGCAGGTGATGCGGGCTCAGGGCTTTGATTGTGTGGTCTCAGCCTTCTCTACCTGGGACAAACCCAACCTGGTCCAATGAGATAAGTGTCAGGAGTAGAGAAAGAAGCCTATTAGCAAGAATTTTGGCATATATTTTGATGTCCAAGTTCCGTAGGGAAATAGGCCTGTAATTAAAAACAGAGGTCTCATCTTTACCTTCTTTTTGGGATCACCATGATGTGTGCTTCCAAGAATTGATGAGGCAGAATAGGGTTAGTAGGTGAGGTATTGAAAGTGAGGACGTAAAAGATCACCAAATGTCCTATAATATTGCAAGGTAAAGCCATTTGGCCCTGGGCTTTTGCTCGGTTTCATCTCTTTCACTGCTTGGTCATATTCCTCTCCTCTAAGAGGGCCTTCCAGAGATTTGGCCTGAGAATTTGTGAGTGGTTTGAGACTATATTTGGATAAGAATTCCTTAATAGCTGCAGAGGTTTGACAGATATCACTAAGGGTCTGAACCATTTTCCTGATGTTATATAGATCTGTATAATATAGTTTGAACTGTCTAGCTATGTCCTCGTTAAAGGAGTGTATAGTTTGATTAGTGTCCCAAATGTGATGGATTATTACGGGTGACTTTCTAGGCTGTACAACTCTGGCAAGCAATTTGCCACACTTATTACCATGTTCATAGAACACTTTTTGTTGTAAAACATATCAGCGTTTCATTTTCTTGCCAAGTGTTTCTAATAAGAGAGCCCTGGCTTTGAGGAGTTCTTCTGTCTGATTTTGTCCATCAACAAGACTATATTGGCTTGATGGAGTCTTTTGAAGTGATCGGCTAGCACCAGGAACTCTCCACGCAGCACTTCCCATTGTATAAGTGGGGATTCCCCAGGAGTGTTGTTGAGTCAAAAGAATTCTTGTATGATGGAAGAGAGTTCCTGAACGTGCAGGGGGTCTTTCAAAAGAGAGGAATTGAGCCTCTAAATTTTTGTTCTAGATGGTGTTTAAGGGAGAGAGAGAGTAACGGTGATTGGGTGATGATCAGACAGTATCAAAGGTTCGATTGTGGCTTGTTGCAGTAAGGGAAGAGCTGCCTGGGAGAGAAATAGATAGTCTAATCTAGAGTATTGTGATGAAGGGTGGAAAAAAAGGTGTAGTCTTGTTTGAGGTAGTAGTGTGTGCCATGTGTCATGAAGTGATAAATCGTGTAGTTGTTTCTTGATCTGTTTTAGTGCTTTGTAGGGTAAGGCATACTTCCCCCCGATGAGGAATCTAGAATAGGATCCAAGGTAACATTAAAGTCCCTGCCTAAGATAGTTAAGCTGGAAGCAAAAAAGGATAAGAGCTCTCTGACGTGTCGAAAAAAGGGGACTTGTTTTTCATTGGGGGCATAGACATTGGCAATTGTTACTAGTCTGGTCCCTACAACACCCTTCAAGAAGACATATCAACCCTGTGCAGTTTTACATTTTGTCCTTAAGCTGAAAAGGGAACTGCTTAGGAATAAAATCAATACCACTTTGGTTTTTGCTTCTGTATTCGTCGTATGATGCACTAATGGAAAAGATTTGTTGGTCAATTTAGGTATGGCATTTGTTTTAAAGTGAGTTTCCAATATAAGCACAATTTGTGCTTTAAGTTCGTGAAAATAATCTAAGAATTGAGACCGCTTTTCTGGTATGTTAACTAATTGCTGACCGCAGATAGCCGAATGATGGCTGCACTGCGGCCGGCCAGTTCTGGGTGGACGTCATATGACGTCCTCCCAGAACGCGCTCTCCTGCACGCCCCCAAGGGCGCGCACCCGGCGATCTCCTTGATCGCTGTGTCCTACGGACACAGCTGATCACGTGACGTGGTAAAAGGCCAATCACAGCGGCCTTTTACCATGTGATCAGCTGTGTCCAATGACACGCTGATCACCGGGAAATGCAAATGCCGGTTCTCGGCTGCACTTTTCTCATGTTGTCAGATCGTGCGGAAAGTACTGCCGAAAACCGGCAGTTGTCAGAGCGGGGATCGTCACCGATCAACAGGGTCACTGATCATCAGTGCCCTGATGATCGGTGCCCAGCAGTGCCGCACACAAGGTCCGCCCACCTGTGCCCAGCAATGCACCCACCTGTGCCCAGCAGTGCGCCCACCTGTGCACAGCAGTGCGCCCACCTGTGCCACCCAGCAGTGTCACCACCTGTGCCCAGAAGTGCCACCTAGCTGTGCCCAGTAGTGCCACCCACCTGTGCCCACCAGTGCAGCCCAGCAGTGCTGCCAGTCAGTGCCCAGCAGTGCCGCCAGTCAGTGCCCAGCAGTGATGTCAGTCAGTGCCACCTATCAGTGCTGTCTATCAGTACCCATTATCAGTGTCGCCTATCAGTGCCACCAATCAGTGCCACATATCAGGGCCACCTATCCGTGACACCTCATTAGTGCTGCATATCAGTGCCGCCTATCTGTGCCACTTCATTAGTGCTGCCTATCCGTGCCACCTATCAGTGCCCATCAGTGCTGCCTATCAGTGCCCATCAGTGCCGCCTATCAGTGCCCATCAGTGCTGCCTCATCAACGCACATCAGTGAAGGAGAAAAATTACCTGTTTGAATAATTTTATAATAGAAACAAAGAAACTTTTTTTTTTTCAAATTTTTTTGCACTTTTTTTGCTTATAGCACAAAAAGTAAAGTGTCCAGCAGCAATTAAATACCACCAAAAGAAAGCTCTATTTGTGAGAAAAAAAAGATAAAAATTTCATATGGGTACAATCTTGCATGACCGTGCAATTGTCAATCAAAGTGCAACAGCACTGAAAGCTGAAAATTGGCCTGGTAAATAAGGGGGTATAAGTGCCCGGTAGGCAAGTGGTTAAGGCCATTTGTGTTCAAGGAGACCACTTTCAAAAAGGGGAGGTGCTAGGTATTCTAGGTCATCTAAAAAGGATAGGAAAGAGAACCGGAAAAGTCAGTTAGTGCTCAAAGAGACTGAGGAGGAACAAAGACTGTGGGTACCAAAGATAGAGGTAATCCAGCAGAGTGGGGATCTAGATAATGTTTGTTTGGGAGAAGAGGGTAGGTCTGGAGCATATGCAAAGTATGGGTGTAAAGTATAACATGCTCTGAAAGGTGAAATTATCCTTTAATTTGTGTTAATTTCTTTTTTTGTTAATTTTTTATTATAATTAAATCAAGACAAATGCTATTCACACCTCTGGATTACTTCATAACAGCCATTGGGTTCTAAAATATTCTAGTGCTTTAGCAATGATACTGTTATGCAAGACTGGACTTAAAGTGTATCTTTAACCAAAATCTTTTATGTGGTTTTGGATAGTGTGAGGAATAATTGAAATTCTTGTGACATATTTATTGATGCAGAAAGGGATGTAGAAATATGGGGAAATTCTACTTATGGGGTCACCTCTTATGGTGACAACTAAAAAGGGATTTCCCTCTCTTTGAGGATATTTCCTCTCAATTTGAATTTTATATTCAGTACAGACAATAAAGAGGAATCTCCGTAATGGGACACAGACATTTTTTGTAAACAAGCAGGATGAAGGTTGTAAATCTACTCTATTGAAAAAATATTAAAATACACCTTACCTTTTAGGGAGCTCACTGAAGCTTAGTGACAATGGTCATGGCATGCACCTGGACATAGTGTACAAGATTAAAACTTGAATGCATGTTTGAGCAGATGCAAGGCAGAACCAGAAGAGTATATTAGGCTAGTTCTATAAATGAAATGAGAGTCGGACTAGTTCTTACATATTCAATGATTATTTTGGCAATCAGAAAGTTTTTTTTTTAATTGAATGCTTTTTTCATGTAATTTACCTAATGCTTTTGGTTCAGAAGGATTTAGGAAGTTAGTGAATGAGTGGTTGGGTGGAGGGAGGTAGGGTTGGAAAGGGAAAGAACTGAGTTAACTTTCCAGCTATGGGTACTGCATGATGAATAGATCAATAGTTATAATTAGAGTTATGAATCTAATGTGTCCAATTTTGCAGCAATTTACAATTAATGACCTTGTCACCTACTGCTGCCCTATGCTTTCCATGGGAATATTGTAAGAGGTTAATGCTTTGTTTTACTATAACTTAATCTAAGGGAACGTTAATGTGCATTGTCTCATGCTGCATCATTAAAGAAATGCATGCATTTTCCTTGCAGCGAATAGCAACAGGTTTGCCATAATGTTACCCTCCTTCTCCTCCAGCAGCAAATGTCCCCTTTCTTTTACTCCCTTGTTGCCCCAGTTCAACTGTCAGGAGTGAGGAAAGAAAACTCTAGTTGGATTATGCACAGGGCTTTCTCCCTTCTCCTTGTGGGACCACTTGATCAGTCACCTAATACCAGTACTTTCACATGAAAGCAAGGGTTGTAAGTCATATGCTACTCTATACCAGCTATTTTGTTTTCTCCCAGTGTCAGGGTATGTTGTGGGCTCTGTATGGCTTTCTTTGTTCTTAGTACACATTGTGCAACATTCACAGTGTGCAGTGAATTCAGATATGGCATTTTCAATACAGGAGAGGAGCTTAAATAACTGCAGGACTGAAGATATGGCTGGAATTCAGCTTTAAATTTAAAGTTACCAGCTATGTAAAATCCTACCTAAAATGTAAAATGGTTCTTAAAGTGGAACTTTAGTCTGAAAATCAAGTCCTGTTAGATCACTTCAGGCTGGTCCCTTTTCTAGTTCTATCTATGCAAAACATTAAAAATAGGTGTCTATACTGTTAAAAAGTCAGTGATGCACTGTCTCACCCTGCTCTGCACATGCTCAGTTGCTCTCTATTTTTTGGCACTGTGCCAAAAATGTAGAGGCCAATCTGCTGACAGCCTAAAGATTCACTGCTGGTCTGGGGCTCTGGGCTGAAACAAAATGGCAGCCTTCAGCAAGAAGAAACAGAAACAATGCTGCAGGCAATTGGCGGCACATACTAATTTTGATAGCATGATTATTAATGTCTAATGTATGTTCAACATTATTTTTTATCAAGTTGTTATGGGTCAAATTCTGCTTTACCATTATCTACCAAAGTTAGAAATTCCAATTATTTTTGTTATATACAGTGCTTAACCTTTTTTTGCTGTTCACTGAAAGTGTTTAAGTAGTGACGAACTAGGAAAAGGTCATTACAATCGAAGATAACGTTTTTCAGTCTGCAGCCTTCTAACAATCAAAGATTTAATGGGACTTCTTCATCAACTGCTCATGTAATAAGTGCATGTAGGTTGTAACAATGCATTAATTTCACATTGTGATTGTAACCTTTTTTTAACTTAACTACTGTTTTTTTACTTTTTGCATTTAAGGTATTTTGAATATATATCCACTTATCCAATTATTTGCATCTGGTAGATTTGTGATTGTAATATTTGCTGATAATTTCTCATGGCTCTCCCATCTGCTGTAAATTTTCTGTGTTTTATTATTATTATTTACCTTGTGTTTTACATTTTTTGTTAAAAACCTAATGTTAAGCATAGTAAAGGTCACAAAGTAATGCAGCTTTGTACTCCTTAATCATTAAATAGATTTTCTAATTGCAAGCAGTGTAAGTACCTGTATTTGACTTGGTAGCCTCTTGCAGTCTCTGGATAGCAGCACTGGGAGAGGGAGAAGCGGCAGGAGTCAGTTAATGTGCTGACGAGGAACATGCTGATAGGAGCAATGTGTGGCAGAGAGATGAACTCATCAGTGTGCTATTTCTCCTTCTCTGTCCAGTCACAGGATGGGGGCAAGAAGAAGAAATGTAAGTGTTAAAGTGGAGCTCCAGCTGAAAAAAAATAAATAAAAGTGAGCAGCTACAAAAACTGTAGCTGCTGACTTTCAAAACACAGTCACTTACCTGTCCCTCAGTCCAGCCGTGTCCTCACCACCGCTGGTTTCACCAGCCATCTTCTCTCCCTGGTGCCAGCATCTTCAGTGTGGTCACCCAGCTCTGACAGAATGTGGCTTCACAGCCAGGTGCCCACTGCGCATGCATGAGAAGCGCTGCGCTTTGTGAATGGCCCCGTAGTCTTCTGGGACCTGTCGCGTGTCCTAGAAAACTATGGGTAAGGAGGGGGGAGGACAACTGCTTTCAATCACTTTAGTCGATATCGCAGAGGGCGTGGGAGCGAGTACCTGTCAAATTCGGGGTCCCACTCCCCAAAGGTGTCAATCCTTAACGGGGAGTGGGGGACAAAAACTTAAAGTGGAACTACCCCTTTTGGGTGGAGCTCCACTTTAAGGCACACATAGATGGCTTGAATTGTGGCCAAATCTTACTGAATCTGCTACAATTCTAGACATGATGACCCTGCAAACAGGTCAACAAAAGGTAAGCAAAGATAGACAAAAGTCTGTTAGCACAGACGGAGCAATTGAATTACTTTCTCACAAACTGAGCACAAATCAAGCTGTGTTTGGCTGCCTTAAGTGAACCACAGCAGAGAAAATAAATCCGGTCTCCTATAATGCCTGACATGGCCTGTTCAAATCTTATAACTTGGTGGACATAAACACAAATACTATATATACGTTATCAGCTTTTTTAGCTGTTTGCCTGGAGTTCAGTTTAAAATGAATTTAACACTCACTTGTAATAATGCCAGCCATAAACAAGACATAGGGTTGATTTACTAAACATGGAGAATGCAAAATCTGGTGCAACTGTTCATAGTAGTCAGCCAGCTTCTAACTTCAGCTTGTTCAATTAAGCTTTGACAAAAAAATCTGGAAGCTGATTGTTTTCTTTGCAGAACTGCACTAGATATTGCACTCTTCAGTTTGAGTAAATTAACTCATACTGTACTTCAATAGGGGGACTGTCTCAAAAATAGACCTACTGTATATCTGTAAAACATTATCCAGGGCTAAAAGACAGCAGGATCTTCTGTTGGTGCTTTTAGATGTTTCTAAATGAGAGTTTTCCACATGTCCTATTGCTTTAGATCACATCAGTGTGCTGTGTTGGTGGGGCTTAAAAAATATATACATGCTGAAGAACCGGAACAAGGTCATTTCATCATTATACAGTACAGTACATGTCTGTGGCAGCAGAAAAAGTAGTCCAGCATTTAATTCAAGATATGATCACTAATTGAAAGTGTTTCAAGTACAGCCTTGTTGTCACCTTCCCCCATCGTGTTTTCCTAAACAGGGCAGAAACAAGTTTACAGGGTAAAAAAAGAAAAAAACAAAGTGTTAAAAATTACAATGTAAAAAAATAGCAGTAGAGAGGCATTAATGGCTGGATCTGGGCCAGCATTTGACTTTCAACAATATAAAAACTACCCTTTGTATCTTGTTTATAAGGGCTTCTAACTCCTTTTAATAAGATCTAATCTGTCACAGATCAGCAGTTAAGCAGGTATGCTACTTGTGGTTCTATTAGCATGTGGTCACTCTTCCTTTCTACAGCATATTTTCTTCTAGGACTAGGAGGTATAGGTGTCACTGTTTTTTGTCCATTTACTGAATTCAGCTTATATCTAAGTTTGCTGGTTCACAGCTACCCTGACATGTTGCCTGTCCCTGTTTCTGATATTGCGTGTTGACTGTGTACCACACTCTGTTTCTATTCTTGTTCAGCTGTAATCTGTACAGATGTGTCTGAGAACCACTACCTGGTAAACCAACAAGTCCATTGCTCCTTGCAGAGTGCTCTGGTGAAGATCTGGTGTGTGCTTAGATTCTGCATCTCTTTACTTTTCACACTCCATACAATGTGCAGATAAGTCCAATGTCCATTTGCCCTCATATAAATCCCTCTCCCACATTACACCCTTCACCCTCTTACTACTACTAACTTCCAGAGACATCGCCCAAAACCCTGGCCCTCCACCATCAAACTCCCACCCACAGAACCAGCAGTTTCCCTTCTCTGGCAGCAGCCACAACCCTCACTCTCTTATCTCAATTTCCCTGCTTCCACATTCCTGCCCCTCCCTCTTATGTGCCCTTTGGAATGCCTGCTCAGTCTCTATCAAACTTTTTAACAAACCTCTTCCTCTCCACCCCCTCAACCTATTACCAAAACCTGGCTCCAGGTATCCGACTCTGTCTCCTCAGCTGCACTCTCTCATAGTGGCCTCCTCTGGCCGCTCTCGCCCAGACCCAGTGGTTGAAAAAGTGGCAGAGTTGGACTACTTCTTTCCCCACAAAGCACATTCCAGGTTCTTCCTATACCTCCCTCTCTGTCCCTCTGCTCTTTTAAAGGCAGCTGTATTTGTCTTTTTTTCTTCTGTTTAAGGATCGCAGTCATCTACCGGCCTCCTGGCCCAGTGTCATGCTTTCTTGATGACTTCTCTGCATGGCTACCCTACTTTCTCCCCTCTCTAACACCCCTTTTCCTCTCTCTGATCACAACTTTATCAGCTTCACACTCTCCCTGTCTCCTAACTCCCATGCGTCCAACCAGCAAACAGTTACCTGTAAAAACCTTCATCACCTCAGCCCTTCCCTTCTTCACTCTGCTACTGAGTGTCTTTATGATAAAATTTCACCCCTGTCCTGCCCAGACCTGACCACATCTGCCTACAACAACTTACTATCTTTCTCTCTGGACACACTTGCTCCTCTTTCGAAAAAAACAGAACCAGGCCTTGCCTGTCACAACCCTGGCAAACAGATGACACCAGAAGTCACAAGAGATGCAGCTGTGCTCTTGAGTGAGCATGGCATAAAACTAGATCCCTGCAAGACTTCATCCTCAACAAATCTGCCCTTTTCAAATTCATGTACAGCTTCCATGCTGCTAAACAAACCTACTACAACACTCATAAAAACCTTCTCTTCCAATCATCATCAACTGTTTCTACCCTTAATTCCTAACTCCATCCCCCACTGCCACCACCCACCAACATACTTACTGCCCAGGAGATTTCCAGTCATTTAAAGAACAAGATCAACACAACTTGTGAGGAGATCTCCAGTGTCAAACTTCCTCCCTTCAACCAACATACCAGGCCCAACACCACACTCAATACTCTCCTCCTTCGACCCTGTTACCGCTGAGGAAGTTGCAAAACTCCTTTCCAAGGCTCACGTCACCACCTGTCCCCTGGACCCTGTCCCTTCACAATTATTGCGGCCTTCTTTCTGCTCTAGCCTAAACTCTCTAACCCACATCTTCAACCTCTCCCTCTCCTCCAGCATTCTTCCCTTCCCGCTCAAATATGCACTGTTTACCCCCATGCTTAAAAAACCCTTGCTGTACCCCACCTGTTTGAATAACTTAAGACACATCTCCTTGCTCTGGTTTGCCTCCAAAGCTTTTTAAGCTCCTTGTTCACAATCGTATGAATTGCTACCTCACCCTCAACAACCTTCTCGATCCTCTACAGTCTGGCTTCCGCCCACAACATTCCACTGAAACTGCACTACTAAAACTCACTAACAACCTACTAACTGCTAAAACCAATGGCCATTACCCCATACTCATACTCCTAGACTTTTCTGCTGCCTTTGATACAGATGACCACCCACTCCTTCTTAATAAACTCCACTCCCTTGGCCTCCATGACTCTGCTCACTCTTGGTTCTCCTCTTACCTTTCTCAGTGCACTTTCAGTGTTACATATAACTCCTCTGCTGCTTTTTTTTTTGTTGGGGTACTCCAAGGCTCTATCCTTGGGCCCCTCCTTTTCTCTCTCTACACCTCCTCCCTGGGCCAATTGATAACCTCCCATGGCTTCCAATACCACCTCTATGCTGATGACACCCAGATTCATCTCTCCACTCCCCAGCTCACCCCCTAAATCTCCTCACGTATCACAAATCTACTAAGAGACATATCAATATGGATGTCACACCACTCCCTCAAACTCAATCTTTTTAAAATCAAGCATGTAATATAGCCTCCTCCCCGATCCCTTACTCATGACTTTACCATTAAGATCAACAGCACAACTACTGGTCCTTCCCCTCATGCTAGGGTGCTAGGTGTAATCATAGACTCTGATCTCTCATTCAGGGCCCCACATCCAATCACTGGCTAAATCCTAACTTTCTAATGACACCACAAACAACTTATCCATGCCTTGATTACTGTAATTCCCTCCTCACTAGCCTACTGTTATACAAGCTATCCCCCCTTTCAGTCTATTATAAATGCTGCTGATAGACTTATAAACCTTACCAACTGATCAGCGACTGCTGCCCCTCTCTGCCAATCCTTTCACTGGCTTTCACTAACTCAGTATATAAAATTCAAATTACTAACCACAACATACAAAGCCATCCACAACACTGACCCTAGCTACATCACCAACGTCATCCGCAGATATCATCTAAATTGCCTGCTCCACTCCTCTCCAGGGGTGTATTTACCACAAGGCAAACAAGGAATTTGCCTAGGGCAGCATCTTTAAGGGGGCAGCACTGCCCCCTGAAAGAAGGGACATATGCAGCCTTGGTACCAGGTGGGATCCAAGAGAGGCTGTGGGCTGCTTGATGGTGTATGCAGAGCCCAACTATCGTTTCCAGGGATGTCCAGAGCTGTGAAGGTTAGTGTCTGTCTCTGTCGCAGTGGGGGGTGGTGAATGTTAGTGGAAGGCTCCTCTCAGGTGGGGGGATGGGGCAGGGGTGTTGTTGGTCACTGTCAGGTACTCCCCGCAGGGGGGGAGGGGTTGGGGGATGTCTGGTGTTGATTGGCGTGAGGCTCTCTGCTGAGCGGGGGGAAGGGGCGCCTGATTTTTGTGTTGCCTAGGGCAGCACAAAACCTAAATGCACCACTGCTCCTCTCAAGACATCTTGCTCTCTAGCTCCCTCATCACCTCCTCCCATGCTCACCTCCAGGACTTCTCCAGAGCCTGTCCCATCCTCTGGAACACACTACACCAGTATGTCTGGTCAGCCCCTACCCTGCCTGCCTTTAGGCGATCTTTGAAAACTCACTTATTCAGGGAAGCCTACCCCACCTCTACCTAAGAACTGTACTTGAGTCACCTCCATCAGATCATCCCCCACAGCTATCACCTTTTGTACCACCTCCCCCTTCCTTTAGATTGTAAGCTCCATAAGCAGGGCCCTCCTATTCCTTCTGTACTAAACTGTATTGTAATTTTACTATCTCCCTTTATATTGTAAAGCGCAGCACAAACTATCTTCAGTTAATCTTAATAGTTAATAGTTACCTTTGCAATGCCAGTGTGTGAGCTGATGGTTTTATCTTGGAAGAAAATGTTTTTTTAAATTTTTGCATAGGAACAAGGTAGTGTTTAGGACCAAGACTTTCTTTTTTTAAAGGTAGTGCACATGTTCATTGTTGTCCCTGTCCATGTTTGCTTTAACAGCATGCAGAACCTCTGCCTCTCACTTTTGCCTGACTGTGGTTTTTAATAAAGGGGATTTCCTAAATTTAATGGCAGTTATGGAAAACAGGGTTAAAAACGTGGTGCTTTAGTGTACACAATTATACTACACAAATATGTGGTGCATGGCTGCAGTTAAATGACAGCTTGGCCCATGTTGGCAGGTGTAAAACCAAAGCCACCCTGTAGAAGGGCAGTCTACACACAGTATACCCTTTGGTTTTCCCTCTGCAGATATGCCTACAGTGCAGGGAATCCAGCCACCACTGGGAAATGCTTGTCCACACTGCCCTTCTGATATGAGACTTAAAAAGGAAGATTTAAGATAAGGAGGGCAGCCTGTGGATTCAGTTCTTTTTTGCTGCCTGCTTCTCTCACTGGCTATTGTATTTTCACAATCCATTTGCTATTTCTGTTGCTTTCCCCTGGTTTGTGGAAGGGAGGGCACCTATTTTAATTTTTCATAGGGAAAAGGTGGTGTGTAGGCCTAGAACTTTTTATTTGTTAAGAAAAGTGCCCAGGTTACATTGTTGTCCCTGCTCATATTTACTTTATTCACACACAAATGCACACATTCAAATACAAATACAAAAATATAAATACAATAGCTGTAAACTGTACAGATTAGTAGATTTTCCACAGACAACATCAATGACACCATATTCTTTCATTATTTAGAACGTGTAATTGATTTGTAAAGGATAACTTCACCTTTGCAACATATTATATGTTCCACCTGTATTTAGCTTCATACATGTAACATGTTCCAGCATCTGCGTCCTCTCCCCCCTCCCTGTGCCAGTGGGAGGGGGATCCTCTCCCCGCACCCACTGTCACAATTTGAAAACAGTGTGGCCATGCAGGGCTAAGCCCACAGGGCCTCATCATTCATTAAGTTTCCTTTTCCAAAATATGGTACAGCACTGCATAGAAACCAATCAGCTTCCAAGTTTTTTTTTTAACTGAACAAGTTGAAGTTAGAAGCTGATTGGCTACCATATACAACTGCAACATATTTTACAATCTCCTGTTTCAGTAAATCAATTGCAAATTAACAGGAAAGGAAACTTAAGGAATGATGAGACCATGTGGGCTTATCCCTGCACAGCCACGCTGTTCTCAAATTGTGACAGCGGGTGCGGGGAGGGGGGGGATTCTGCAGATGCTGGAACATGTTACGTGTACCAAACTTAAAATGGGTGGAACATGTACCATGTTCCAAAGGTGAAGTTATCCTTCAAAAATCAATTACACTTCCTAAATTAGGAAACAATATGGTGTCATTGATGTTGTCTGTGGATATCCTACTATTCTGTACAGCTTAAAGGCCTCTCCCATGCATTTAATTGGATTAGTATTTTTTTCTATGTTGCTTCTAGTCACATTACAAGGTTGACCCTCTCCCCACTGTATAGTATTGTTTAAAAAAAAAACATGTTTTGCACTGCTCCATGTCCCCCATGGCACTGCCATTTGTTTTACAATCCATTGCCTATTAAGCCCAGTACATACTATAAGAAAACCAAACAAACTATCGTTCCCTTTTCCTCGATTTTTCACAGCAGGTCAAAAAGGCTTTTTTTTGTTTATTATTTTTGATCATGTGCAGTCTTTCATATCTGATTTTTCTCGTACAAAAACCGTATGAAAACAATACATGTTAAATTAAAATTGTTAGTTCTGTTCGTGTATGAGAAAACATTTTGGAGTTTGTCCCTTCAAAAATTTTCATTTGGAAAGTTTGAATCGGATGTCGAAAGTTGTGTACAAACTTTACAATAATCGAACAATCATGCCTCATACAACATTTTTTTCCCATTCTCTCAGTGTGTATGTGTATAATGTTTGTGTGTATAATGGGTATGATGAACACCCCCCAAATTGACTAGTAGACTTGGACTTTACATAAGCGACTAAAAATTAAAGCCAAACTCCAGCTAAACTTTCTTTTTGGGCTAAATATATCAACTGAAGGAATAAAGCTGACCATTGTAAGCATCCCTATCAGTGTTGCCTTTTTTTTTGCTCAACCCTCTACCTTCCACATTTGTTGGAAAGCTTGGTCTGTTAAAGAAAGTTGAAAAATAACAGACTTACTGGCACAGGCAAAAAAAACTATATTAAAGGGGGGATTTAGATAAACAAAAACTGTTATGTTCCTGTTTTTGACAGACTGCATCATATGTGCCATTTTTCTATTTTGTTTATAGCTCCATTTTAATTTCAAAACTTTCTCCAATAATTAATGGTTGACATAGAGAAACCATTAAGGTTCCTAAATGGCATATAAACATGGCATATAAACAATAAACATGGCAAATATGACATTTTCACTGTTGTCACCATTTTCTGGGGGGATATTAGCATTATTTTATTTTTGTATTTATTCATTCTACTTTAAGACAAAGTACATTTTGAAGATGCTATATAAATAGATATTTAAACATTTATTTTCTGATATTTGAGGAATTCTGTTGAAATATTGTTTTGAGCTTGAAATGGCATTGACTGTTCTTCCCTGTAACTTGAAATTCAAGGTCTGCAAAAGTCACGACCTTACCTCTTACTCTTCTGTTCCTAGTGTGCACTAGGAAGATTGAGAACTCACACATAAATAGTTTGGCATTGTGCATTTTGTATGGTTCACTTAGTATTTATCAAAAAAGTTTCAGTTCTTGAAAAGACAGCTAGCTGAGAAAGGTGCAGATCATTTTATTTATCTTGCACTGTGTTTTTTGCTAAAATACAGGGTTGTAACCTGCAACGCCCAGAGCGGCAATCAGTGGGATTGTTCCAAAATGAAGCAAACTGCTACCTGGAATTGTATAACATGTGACCTTTGTGTCTATTACCCATGGAAGCAACATAAAACAATTGAGCGTGTGCTTCTAAATGTTTCAAAGACTAAAATACGGAACAGTGTAAAATAATGCAATTCAGAGTGGCAGAAATCACTGTAACATGCCTAGTGTATCAAATACGAAGGCACAATTATTTTTAATTCCACCAAATATTATTATTATTAATATACAGTGTTTATATAGCACCAAAAAGTTTGCTCAGCGCTGTACAATATAGTGGGGGACAGTACATGAGACAATACAGTAACAAAACAATATACGAGAGGTTCGAGGGCCCTGCTCTTTCGAGCTTACAATCTAGGAGGGAGGGGATAGTGGTACAGGAGGAAGTGGCTGTGGGGGATGGAGTGGTGGGAGGAGTGGAGGAGATCAGCTGTTAGGTAAGGGTGGGGTAGGCTTCCCTGAAGAGGTGGGTTTTCAGGGTGCGCCTAAAGGTGAGGAGGGTAGGTGACAGTCTGATGGATTGGGGTAGTGAGTTCCAGAGGATGGGGGAAGTCCTGGAGAAGTCCCGCAGTCAGGCGTGGGAGGAGAAGACCAGGGAGCTAGAAAGTAGGAGGTCTTGTGAGGAGCGAAGAGTATGGGTTGGGTGGTATTTGGGTATCAGGTCGGTGAGGTAGTTAGGGGCAGTGGTATGAATGGCTTTGTACGTCAATGTTAGTAGTTTGAACTTAATGTGTTGGGCAATCAGAAGCCAATGGAGGGAATGACAGAGGGGGGTGGCAGATGCAGAGTGGTTGGTAAGGTGGATGAGTCTGGCCGCTGAGTTCAGGATAAACTGAAGATAGTCTGTGATGAGGTAGGCCGGTGAGGAGGGAGTTGCAGTAGTCGAGTAGTGAGATAATAAGGGAGTGAATGAGTTTTTTAGTAGTGTCTGGGGTTAGGAACGAACGTATTTTGGAGATGTTGTGGAGGTGGAGCCTGCATGAGTTTGCCAGCGATTGGACATGGGGTTGGAAGGACAGGTTTGAGTCTAGAGTGACACCTAGGACTTTGGCTTGCGGGGTGGGACTGATGGTGGCGTTGTTGGTCGTGATGGAGAGGGTGGGGGGAAAATTAGGAGCTCAGTTTTGGAAAGGTTTAATTTGAGGAAGTGGAGTGACATCCAGTCTGATATGTCGTTCAATAGGCAGGTGATTCGGGCAGAGACTGAAGGGGTGAGGCAAGGGGTAGAGAGGTAGATTTGCGTGTCATTGGCGTAGAGGTGATAGTTGAAGCCGTGGAAGTGTATCAGTTGGCCAAAGGAGGAGGTGTAGATGGAGAAGAGGAGGGGCCCAAGGACAGAGCCATGGGGGACCCCAACAGAGAGGGGGAGGTGGCAGTGTTATAGGTAACGCTGCAGGAGCATTACCTATATTCAGTATTCAGTAAATACTGCTGTACATTGTTTAACAGAATCTAATGTATTTTTTTAAGGTAATTAAATATCTATATGTGCACATGTAATCATTGTATGCACATGTTTGAGGTACAAATTTCCACTATGGACTTCTAGGAATTTTATTTTTTAACGTTTGGGTTGCGTTCCACACATCGCCTTCTTTTTCACTTGCACACCATATAAACTGTACATAGGAAATTATTAAAGTAGGGTCAGTATAGTAGGGTCAAGCCACGGGCATCGGGAGCTCCTGCACCTAGGAGTCATGATCAGGCCCCTCCCCAGCCCCCTACCTTCATGCATTCTATGCATGAAGGTAAAACACACTTTCTGTGTGCAGCAGTGCCCCAGCCCCCTCCATATTCTCACTGATCACTTCTGCTTAGAATGAACCCAAAAGTGCTTAGCTTCAAAGTCCTGGTGAAACAGCCGTTAAAAATGAAGTTTAGGGACTTTGTCCCCAATGTGACCTGGATACAAACAGAGGGGGTATAAGGGAATTGGATAAAAGAGATGGCCAGATCAGTGGACTTTACTCTAAGAAATCAGGAACCAGGGTAAATAAGGTTAACTGAAGTTTATTAACATGAGTATAACTCTTCCAACACCAGCACCAATAAACAATAAACAATGTAAAGTGACAAAATAAACATAAACATGCAGCAACCCAAATGGCAGACTAACTATCTATGTACAGATGGAGGAATCCCACATGAGTAGTGCAAGGTTAGGAATGAGTCAGTAAACAAGGGGAGTAGAATACAGGGTACTGGATGCAGGGAGCAGGGAACTGGGAGCAAGTCACAGGAACAAGGCAAAGGAACAGGCACAGGATCAGACAGTGACACAGCTCATAGGAAGAACACTGAAGCACTGAACTTCAGTTAAGGGTGGGATAAAATACCTCCCAGCAGCCAGTGTCAGGTACAGCCTAATTACCAGGATAAACTGGTTGCTGGGAGACACCCACTGGAGAACACCGGAACTGGGCTCTTTGACTCTGGGAACAACAGTGCCACCAGGTCCTGACACGAGTCCTAGTGGGGGGCATTATTATTATTATACAGGATTTATAGCACCAACAGTTTGCACAGAGCTTTACAATATAAGGGAGACAGTAAAATTACAATACATTTCAGTACAGAAGGAATATGAGGACCCTGCTCGTGGAGCTTACAATCTAAAGGAAGGGGGAAATGATACAAAAGATGATAGCTGCTGGGGATGATCTGGTGGATCTGGTGGTGATTCAAGTACAGTTCTTAGGTGGAGGTGGGGTAGGCTTCCCTGAAGAAGTGCGTTTTCAAAGATTGCCTAAAGGCAGGCAGGGTGGGGGCTGACCGGACATGCTGTGGTAGGGAGGTCCAGAGGATGGGAGAGGCTCTGGAGAAGTTCTGGAGGCAAGTATGGGAGGAGGGAGGAGGAAAAATTACAAGCTCAGTTTTTGAAAGATTGAGTTTGAGGTAGTGATGTGACATCCATGATGATATGTCGCATCAAGGGTCTATTAGATTCCCAATGTCTCCATAAGCAGTACCTGTCACTGTCTCAATGCTAACACATCACATATCAGCCCTCTATTGATAGTAGTAAAATAATAAATTAAATACAGTCAGGTCCATAAATATTGGGACATCGACACAATTCTAACATTTTTGGCTCTATACACCACCACAATGGATTTGAAATGAAAGGAACAAGATGTGCTTTAACTGCAGACTGTCAGCTTTAATTTGAGGGTATTTACATCCAAATCAGGTGAACGGTGTAGGAATTACAACAGTTTGCATATGTGCCTCCCACTTGTTAAGGGACCAAAAGTAATGGGACAATTGGCTTCTCAGCTGTTCCATGGCCAGGTGTGTGTTATTCCCTCATTATCCCAATTACAATGAGCAGATAAAAGGTCCAGAGTTCATTTCAAATGTGCTATTTGCATTTGGAATCTGTTGCTGTCAACTCTCAAGATGAGTTCCAAAGAGCTGTCACTATCAGTGAAGCAAGCCATCATTAGGCTGAAAAAACAAAACAAACCCATCAGAGAGATAGCAAAAACATTATGCGTGGCCAAAACAACTGTTTGGAACATTCTTAAAAAGAAGGAAAACACCGGTGAGCTCAGCAACACCAAAAGACCCGGAAGACCACGGAAAACGGAAGACCACGGATGACCGAAAAATTCTTTCCCTGGTGAAGAAAACAGCCTTCACAACAGTTGGCCAGATCAAGAACACTCTCCAGGAGGTAGGTGTATGTGTGTCAAAATCAACAGTCAAGAGAAGACTTCACCAGAGTGAATACAGAGGGTTCACCACAAGATGTAAACCATTGGTGAGCCTCAACAACAGGAAGGCCAGATTAGAGTTTGCCAAACGACATCTAAAAAAGCCTTCACAGTTCTGGAACAACATCCTATGGACAGATGAGACCAAGATCAACTTGTACCAGAGTGATGGGAAGAGAAGAGTATGGAGAAGGAAAGGAACTGCTCATGATCCTAAGCATACCACCTCATCAGTGAAGCATGGTGGTGGTAGTGTCATGGCGTGGGCATGTATGGCTGCCAATGGAACTGGTTCTCTTATATTTATTGATGATGTGACTGCTGAAAAAAGCAGCAGGATGAATACTGAAGTGTTCAGGAAATATTATCTGCTCATATTCAGCCAAATGCTTCACAACTCATTGGACGTCGCTTCACAGTGCAGATGGACAATGACCCAAAGAATACTGCAAAAGCAACCAAAGAGTTTTTTAAGGGAAAGAAGTGGAATGTTATGCAATGGCCAAGTCAATCACCTGACCTGAATCCGATTGAGCATGCATTTCACTTGCTGAAGACAAAACTGAAGGGAAAATGCCCCAAGAACAAGCAGGAACTGAAGACAGTTGCAGTAGAGGCCTGGCAGAGCATCACCAGGGATGAAACCCAGTATCTGGTGATGTCTATGCGTTCCAGACTTCAGGCTGTAATTGACTGCAAAGGATTTGCAACCAAGTATTAAAAAAGTGAAAGTTTGATTTATGATTATTATTCTGTCCCATTACTTTTGGTCCCTTAACAAGTGGGAGGCACATATGCAAACTGCTGTAATTCCTACACCGTTCACCTGATTTGGATGTAAATACCCTCAAATTAAAGCTGACAGTCTGCAGTTAAAGCACATCTTGTTCGTTTCATTTCAAATCCATTGTGGTGGTGTATAGAGCCAAAAATGTTAGAATTGTGTCGAAGTCCCAATATTTATGGACCTGACTGTATTAAAACTAAAAAAAATTTACAAACATATATACCTGCATTCAGGTACACATGTACATACATAAACGTCTTTTAACCACTTCCCCCCTGGCCACTGCACATAAACAGCCAGATAGGATCTTCGCCACTCTGAGTGGACATTCCTGAACGTTCCTCAGAATGTGGGCACATGTCTGACCTTGTTGCCGCGTAGCTGCACGTTCTCAGTGTGCCTGTGTCCCCAGGACACAGCGCAACACCGCACAGCAGAAGGGCTCTCTGATTGGCCCTTCTGATCACATGATAACTGTGTCCAATCACAGCCATCATGAAATGTAAACAAAGCCGCCAGTCTGTTGATTGGCTCTGCCTCTCCTCACACAGAGCCCACTAGAGAGGAGAAGCAGAGCCGATTTGTCACGCAGTACTAGTGTAAAATCCACATCAATACCAATGAATAACTGAAACAAATGGGCTGCTCTATCTCCTCATAAATAAAACCATACATTTTGAGAACACAAATGACAGTCCAAAGAAATGTGTAACAGAATTATGATAATGAACGCCCAATCCAGGATATATTGTATTAACATCCAGCAATAATCAACACCGTGCTTGAATTGAGGTCCCACTCCCTGCTCACCTTCACCATTGACCTATAAGTTATAAAAGGCCAAAAACGCTTTATAAGGAAAATGTGTCTCCAAATTTCTGATCCGTGATGTAGTCCTTCCACGTATTATGCCTCTTTAAACTCCAGATCAGTGCAAAATAAAACGAAAATATACTATAGTGCAATACCGTATAACTAAAAATGAAATGTGCTACAATATCCACTTACATTAGACAAATGATATGTTACTCCTTTTTAAGGTGAACAATAATATGTATTACTCCGCCGTGCCAACTATATTGTGATGTTTCCCATCACTGGGTAGTTGCACCATGTACTCACTGTCTTCCCTGACCTAACAGATAGGTCATACATGCTTAGGGATGATATCAAATTCTGCTTATCCCCTGCCAGTCCTTAGTAGCTACTTCATGCGTTCTAGCCCTTTAAGGGAACATACTCTCGAATATCCAGTGGGATTAAGGTGTATATGATCAAAGATAAAAGGAATAGATCATAGTGCAACTCCATAAAATGTAAATACTTTTATCCAAATACAAAAATGCACTTACAAAGGTAAGGAATCAAAAGCAATATCATAGCCATTTTTAATTTTTTTTTTATTCACCTTAATTCGGTGTAAGATATAATTTGTTTAATGTGAGTGGATATTGTAGCATGTTTAATTTTTGGTTATACAAAACAGTGTTGCACTATGGTACGTTTTCATTTTATATTGCATGGATCTGGAGTCTAAAGAAGCATAATACGTGGAAGGAACACGTGACGGATCAGAAATTTGGAGACGCATTTTCCTTATAAAGCGTTTTTTAGCCTATTATAATTTATAGGTCAATGGTGAAGGTGAGCAGGGAGTGGGACCACAATTCAAGCATGGTATTGATTATTGCTGGATGTTAACACAATATATACTGGATTGGATGTTCATTATCATAATTCTGCTACACATTTCTTTGGACTGTCACTTTATGTTCTTAAAATGTATGCTTTTATTTATAAGGAGATAGCGCACCACATTTTTTCATCTATTTAATTTTGAGTGAGAGTACACTAGAGTACTGAGTGCAGTAATCTTCTTCATTCATATTATCACTTTAATTGGAACATAGCAGCGCAAAAGGCTTTACCATTACCAATGAATAACATCTGTCACAGTGTACCGGAGTAAAATCCACACCTGTACCAGTAATCAATATCTGTCACAGTGTAGCAGTGTCAAATCCACATCTGTACCAGTGATCAATATCTGTCACAGAGTACCAGTCTCAAATCCACATCAGTGTCAGTGATCAATATCTGTCATAGAGTATCATTGTCAAATGAACATCTGTACTAGCGATAAACATCTGTACCAGTGAACATCAAAATCAACATCAGCAATATCAGCAGTGCAGTATAAACATGTCTAAAAAATTATACAGCAGCGAGGAGACTTTCCAGCTACTGAGTATGATGGATGAGAGTAGTGGGGAACTGTCTCTGTCAGACTCAGATTCTGAATATGAGACAGTTGAAAGCAGTGGGTCAGCAATGGATTCTGAGGAGGAGAGAGTCCAAACAAAGAAGTTCAGGAGATCTGAGGAGGAGCAGGCATCCACCAGTTGTGCAGTGGTGAGTACAAACAGGGCCACATTCTCAGATGATAGGCCAGGCCCTAGTAGCAGGGTTCCCTTTTCAAAACAAGGTAGGGCCCATACTAGCTTCCCAGATGTACTTTGATATCCCACATGGCTGCCCACTAATTCGGCAGAACCTACAATTCCCCCTTTTACAGCACAGCCAGGCCCTCAGATACAAGCAGAAAATGATACCCCAATTTGTTTTTTTCATTTATTTTTTTACTAATGCTAAATTACATTGTGGAGCAGTGTAACCTGTATGCTAGCCAATATATAACCAGCAACCCAAATTCGACATATGCCCGCCCATTTGTGTAGAAACCCCTCACCGTGGAGGAAATCCTAGATTGTAAGCTCTAACGAGCAGGGCCCTCTGTTTCCTCTTGTACCAAATTGTATTGTAACTGTTATGTCTATCTTCATTATGTAAAGTGCTGCGCAAACTGTTGGCACTATATAAATCCTGTATGGTAATGATAATAATAATTTAAGATTTTTCTTGGGCTTACTCTGAACATGGGACTAACAAAAAAGATGAAGTCCATGCCTACTGGTCCACCTAACCTATACATCACATGCCAGTCTACTCATCTTGTATGCCCAGATCACGCTATGGGATGATAATGAGGTTTTTGCATTTCAATAATAATACCCAGTGCCCTCCTCGAAATCATCCTCATTATGACAAACTATTCAGAAAATTTGGCCACTAATCAATTTTTTTTTGCTGTACCTTCAAGGAAATGTTTACCCCCGACAAAAATATTTGTGTGGATGAATCCCTAGTCCACTTTACTGGAAGGCTTGGCATCAAACAGTGCATCCCTAGTAAATGGGTCAAATATGGAGTAAAATTCTACAAGTCATTTGACAGGGCCAGGGGACATACCTACAACTTTAAGATTTATGAGGGAAAGGACAGCCAGCTAGACCCCCCTGGATGCCCAACCTATATGGGGACAAGTGGCAAAATTGTTTGGCAGCTTATAGAACCGCTGTTCTAGAAAGGTTACCATTTGTATGTAGATAATTTCTACACAAGTCTTCCATTATTCCGCCATCTCTATTTACAAAAAACTGTGGCCTGTGGGACAGCACCAGCCAACTGCAATGGCTTCCCGCAACGATTGGTTACTACAAAATTAAAAAGGGGGGAAACAGCCAGATTGCAGAATGAAAAGATCCTAGCTTTAAAGTGGAAAGATAAATGAGATGTCTATATCCTTTCCTAAATTCATGATGACACCTCAGTGGAACTTCAAACAAGACAAGGTCCTGTCTAAAAACCAAGATGCATACATGACTATAACCAGTTCATGAGGGGGAGAAGGGGTGGATATGAATGACCAGATGTTACAGCTGTACTTAGCCACCAGGAGGTCAATTTATCGGTATAAAAGGGTTGCCATCTACTTGTTTCAGTTAGCCCTGTACAATTTGTATGTCATCTTTTCTAAGTGCACACAAAGATCCCTAACTTATCTGAAGTATCAAGAGGACATGGTTACAGCCCTTCTCTATCTGAATGGTCATGCCCCTGAATAAATTCTCTCTGATTCAATGACCAGACTCCATGAGAGGCATTTCCCTGATATCCTCTCTCTCACTCAAACAGGCCACAACCCTCCCCCCTAAAAAAATGTGCATGTTCCAGTAACCAAATTTGTTGTGACACACATTACTACTGTCCTCAATGCCCTTGCCAGCCAGGACTCTGTATTGGAGATTGCTTCTGGATCTATCACACATCACTACACTATTAGTGAAGATATTTTTACAGTATCCGCTATCTGTTATTTCCCTGTATGACCTGGACTCAATGCCTCTGCTTGCCACCTGAATTGACCTTGGACTGTTTATTGACGATGCCTCTGCCTGCCACTTAAGCTATCAGCCATGTTTCTGACTTCCACATGAATTGACCTCAGCCTGTTAATCAACCATGCTTTTTGCCTGCCTACTGAACTGATCTTATGCCCTGCCACTGTATTAGTTGGATTCAAGACAACACAGGGGTCTCATGTATGTGAGGGGCTCCAGAATAGATTTTCAGAGTGAAGAAAACTAAGTTTTTTGTTTTCTCCAGGTTTTGTAATTTCCATAAAAGGGTCTGTTAGTTCAGAGGCTTTGAAGAGACTGGGTGGGACAAAGCCTCTACCCCTGTGCCCAGGTCTTACCTGACCAAGGCCCTAAGTCTGATATTTCTGCCTGCTGCTGACTTACTGCCATTATGCCTCTGCCTGCCACATGAACTGACCACACCTCTGCCTGCTACCTGTACTATGGACCGTGTTTCTGCCTACTACCAGGACTGATATTTTGGCTGTGCTGACCATGTCTCTCCCTGGACAACTCATTTAGCTGTTGCTGACCACATCTTTTCCTCCTTCCTGGACCAACATCTCTGCCTGCTCCCTGTAGTGACTATGGACAATATTCCTTCCTGCTGCCTGGGTGATTCCTTTTGCTGTCGCTGACCATGTCCCTGCTTGCTGCCTGGACCAATGCTCTCCTCTGTGAACAACTGCACTACTAAAGCCACGTTGTTTTTTTGTTTACCCTTTGCTCAGCAGAATGAATTTTTGGGATGTAATTCTTTGGATGTACATGCCAGGTGTTAGAAGCCTGAAGGTGCTACTTGGATGTTGGGCCTCTGGATGTAGTCAGGCTGTGGAAAAGTCTTACACATGTGGTATCGCCATACTCAGGAGGAGTATCAGAATGTATTCTGGGGTGTAAGTTTTGGTATTTACAAGCTATGTGTTAGAAATATCTTATAAATGGACAACTTTTCCAAAAACTTGTGGAAAAAAATTACATGTTCAAAAGACTCGTTATACCTCATAGAATATACATGGGGGTGTTTGCTTTCCAAAATAGGGTCATTTTGTGAGTAATTTGATTGTCCTGGTGCTCCAAGGCCTTCAAAAATGTGATAGGTAGTCAGGAAATGAGATGTGTAATTTATGCCTCTAGAATGCCTGTAGGTGCTACTTGAATGTTGGGCCTCTGTATGTGGCCAGGCTGTGGAAAAGTCTTACACATGTGGTATTCACATACTGAGGAGGAGCAGCAGAATGTATTTTTGGGTGTAATTTTTGGTATCTACATGCTATGTATTAGAAATATCTTATAAATAGACAACTTTGTGTAAAAAAAATTCGTTTTCATTTTCTTTCCACATTTTCTAAAAACGTGTGTAATTTATGTCCCTAGAATACCTGATGGTGCTCATTGCATGTTGGGACTCTCTATGTGGCTAGGCTGTGGAAAAGTCTCACACATGTGGTTTCCCCATACTCAGGAGGTGTAGCAGAATGTGTTTTGGGGTGTAGCTGCAAGTATGCATATGCTGTGTGAGAGGAAAAACCTGTTAATATAACAATTGTGTGAAAAAAAAAATTACTTTCTTCATTTTCCAAAGAATTGTGGGAAACAAATGACAGGTTTCAAAAACTCACCATGTGTCTTACTTAAGACCTTGGAACATCTACTTTCCAAAAATGGGTCATTTGGGGGAGTATTTGTTCTGTCCTGTCTTGTTAGTGTCTCAAGAAATGAAATAGGCCATTAGTACATCACGTTTAATCAGGTGTGATCAATTTTCAATGATTGGTACCATAGTTTGTAGACTCTATAACATTCACACAGACCAAATAATACACCCCAATTGGGATTATTTTTACCAAAGCAATGTAGCAGTATACATTTTGGCCCAAATTTATGAAGAAAAATTACTTATTTGCAAAACTTTATAACATAAATGAAGAAAAATGTGTTTTTGTTCAGACTTTTCAGTCTTTTTTACCTTATAGTGCAAAACAAAAACAGTGCTAATTAGATATCACCAAAAGAAGCTCTATTTTGTGAAAAAAAGGACAAAAATTTAACTTGGGTACAGTGTTGCATGACCAGTGATTATCATTCAAAGTGTCAGAGCGCTGAAAGCTGAAAAGTGGTCTGGGCAGGAAGGGGGAAAAAGTGCCCTGTATTGAGGTGGTTAAGTAACATATGCTGGACATTTCCAAGCACCTACAAAAAGCTTCCCCTACCAGCCCACTAACCCAGATTAATTTAGAATCCACATCACTTAGCTGCATTGTTATCATAGTATTACAGCTGTGGTAACACTTCCCAAAGCCTTTATGGGTGTAAAAGCAATCCATGTAAAAAAAAAAATCTTCATCACCCCCCACAAGTAGTACAGTGTCACTATGGTGTCTCACTATGATCACACCGTACTGCTAGGGTGACAGTATGTTAAAAAAAAAAACATAAATAATAATATAAAAAAATACAAATGTAAATTTTTTTTTTTTTAAATTATAATTTTTGGGTATAAACTAATTTGGGTTATTTTTTTTACTAAAAAGATAGCTTAATACATGTTGGCAAAGATTTATGAAGAAAAATTATTTATTTGCAAAATTTTATAAGAAAAACACTTTTTTTTCAAAACTTTGGGCTTTATCATTTATATAGCACAAAAAAAAAATCCCAGTGGTGAATAAATACCACCAAAAAAAAGTTTTATCTGTCTCAAAAAATGCTAAAAAAATTCATATGGGTACAGTGTTGCATGACTGCGCAATTGTCATTCAAGTGTGACAGCGCTGAAAGCTGAAAATTGTCCTGGACAGGAAGTGGGTAAAAGTGTCCAGACTTGAAGTAGTTAAGGTAAAAAAACCCATCACTACCTGTTCTACCCCCCATTCCTAAACATGTACCTGACTCCTCCCAGTGCTCCAGCACTGTCTTGTCTGCAGCTACTCAATTTCCTAGTTTCACAGGAAACACTGAGAGCAGTGGGAGCCATAAGCTATGAATGCTCACTTGGAAATGCATCTGCTGAAGTGCCTCCATAGCACCTGACTTGCTAAGGCAGAAACTGGAGCAGGGAGAAGCAGAGTGCACCAGCAAGGGACTGTTCAAGAACAGGTAAGGGACTGCTATGTACAATATCATTGCACAGAGCAGGTAAGTATAATATCTTTTTTATTGTAATCACTTAAGCTCTGGAAGGATTTACCGCCTTCATGAACGAGACATTTTATTCTATAAGCACTGTGCTACTTTAACTGACAATTGCAAGGTCATACAACACTGTATACAAATTAAATTTTGTTCCATAGAGCTTTCATTTGGTGGTATTTGATCACCACTGGTTTTTTTTTTTTAAATTATATAAATGAAAAAAGACCGTACATTTTGAAAAAAATAATAAAATTACTTTCTGCTATAAAACATATTCAATTAAAAAAAATTAAAAAATAAATTTCTTCATAAATGAAGGTCAAAATGTAATCTGCTACATGTCTTTGGTATAAAAAAAACCAAAAACAATAAATGTGTGGCGTGAAAGTTATAGCCTCTAAAACTATGAGACATATATATATATATATATACACTGGTGTTTTTTTTCTTTTTAACTGCTTCCTAGCTGGCCACATGAACAGCATGGTGGGAGCTTCCTCATTCTGACTGGACATACCCATAGGTCTCGTCAGGAAGTACACCTCTCGTGGCTGCAGGGCTGTGCATCGGCGCAATCCTGTGATGGATGGGCACAGCACATCATGGATCAGGCACTTCCAATCATGTGATGGCTGTGTCCAAGCACAGTGTAAACAAAGACATGTGAGCTTGGTAAGAGTGGGGGGGGGGGTGTAGCTGATGATTTTAGTGTTCAGCTACACACAGATCACACAGATTGCAGCCATCTGCACACAGTACACCAAGCACCATCTGTCCCTGTCCAAGTGCTCCATCAACACCTGTACCAGTGCACAAAAAATCTGTCACAGTGTATCTGTGTCACATCAACACCTGTGACAGTGTACCAGTGCACACAAACATCTGTAATAGTGTTCCACTGCAACATCAATATCTGTCAGTGTCTCATTGAAACATTAACATCTGTCAATGTCTCTAGTGGACTGTCAACATCTGTTGGATGAGCAACATCTGTCAAAGTGTGCAAGTCCTTAAAACATCTTTCAGTGTACTAGTATCCCACCAATAAATATTTTTAAAAATTAAAGCGCCCCTGTGCTCGTGTGCAAAGGCGAACGCACATTTTGGTCCTGTCCACACCACACGCGATCACACCACACATGTGAGGTATTGCCACAAACAAGTGAGAACAATAATTCTAGCACCAGACCTCCTCTGTAATGCTAAACTGGTTACCTATAAAGACTTATAAAGCATCGCCTATGGAGATTTTTAAATATCAAAGTTTGCCGCCATTTCACAAGCTTGCGCAATTTTAAAGCGTAACATGTTTTATATCTATTTACTAGGTGTAACACCATATTTTATATTTTTTTAAAAATGGGTGTTATATTGTGTTTGTGTGCATCAAAATGTATTAAAGTGTATTCTTCCATTAGTGTGTAAAATTGCATTTTAAAAAAATGCTGCGCAGATACAGTGTTACATAAAAAATTTGCAAAACTCGCCATATTATTCTCTATTATTCTCTGAAGAAAAAAAATATATAATGTTTGGGGCCTGGTCACAAAGTGGATAAGTGGATGGTACTCCTTGGATGTTGGGCCTCTCTATGTGACTAAGCTGTGAAAAAATATTACCAGAATGTAGCAGTAGCAGAATGTTTTTTGAGGTGTATTTGCAAGTATGCCACAGTGTGCGAAATAACTTGTTAATATGACATTCTTGTGAAAAAAAATTTTTTTATTTAATTTCTTCATTTTCCAAAGAATTGTAGGAAAAAATAGAACTTAAAAAACTCACCATGCCTCTTACTAAATACTTTAGACTATTTACATTCCAAAAAGGTGTCATAGGAGTCATAGAAGGGGGGGATTTACTGTCCCTAAGACATGTTGGGGTTCAAGAAAATGAGATATGCAGTCAGTACATCAGGCATGATCAATTTTCAATGATAGATACCGTAGCTTGTAGACTCTATAACTTTTACACAGACCAAATAATGTTCACTGATTTGGGTTATTTTAACCAAAGAAATGAAGTATACATTTTGGTCAAAATTTGTGAAGAAAAATTACTTGTTTGCAAAATTTTATAACAGAAATAGAAACTAAGAAAACAATTTTTTTTTTCAAAATGTGCTGCCTTTTTTCATTTATAGCACAAAAAATAAAAAATCCAGTGATTAATAAATACCAATAAAAGGAATCTCTATTTGTTTTAAAATAAACCCAATACAAATTTAATATGGGTACAGTGTTGCATGACTCAGTAATTGTCATTCAAAGTGCAACAGCACTGAAAGCTGAAAAGGGCAGGAAGGGTTTGAAAGTACCCAGTATTGAGGTGGTTAAATACTAGTAATGGTGGCGATCAACCACTTATAGTGGTACTGTGATAGGTCAGGAAATCTTGCACTAGCTGACGCTTTGTGGGCACTGACTAAATGACACTAATATCACCAGTGACACTAATACAGTGATCAATGCTAAAAATATACATTGTTACTATATTAATGACACTGGCTGGGAAGGAGTTAACATCTAGGGCGATCAAGGGATTAACTGCGTGTCTAGCAAGTGTTAATGTATGTGACTATGAGGTGCTTTTAACTAAGGGATTTGCCAGTTTTTTGTGCTTTGCAGCGAAAACAAAAACCGACGCTTCACTGCTGTCAGTGGAGAGCTCTGTGTTGTTTACCAACACAGAGCTCTCTCCTGTCACTCGCTTCACTGATCAGCAGGTCCTGGCCATAAATCATTGGCTGGGACTCGGTGATCGGCATGTGCTGATGCCACTGACAACACAGTGAGGTTGGCGGACATGCACACAAGCACCCCCTACAAAATCATGTATATACTGTATACATGATTCTGTGCAGCTGGTCTGCACTGTAGCAGTAAAACTAGTGTGTGGTCAGCAACTGGTTAAAGGATAAGTTCACCTTTTGAAAAAAAATAAAATATGCACTTTTTTGCAGGTAAAAAAATTTGAATGTATTATTTTTCTTTCTAAGGAGCCTGCAGAAAATTGCACCTGTGATCAGTGGATCAAAGGTGCAATGCCAAGCTCCTGCAGACTCTCTGGATAGCTGTCTGTCTGTACTTCACATGGGCAGGCAGTTACTTGAGTGCAGAAAGATCAATGAACTATGAGAGTGTTCACCAGCACCCTTGAAGTTCATTGAGAACAACAAGCTGTCATCTGCAATGGATGGCGGTACTTGTAGTCTATTCATTCACAGGAAACTGTGAATGAATGATATGGGTGTGTGGGCGGAGCCCCACATGGCCACGCTGTTTTCAAATTGTGACAGCAGGTGCAGGGAAAGGACCCCCGCCCACTGTCACAGAGAGGGAGGGATCAGGGGCGCAGATGCTGGAACATGTTACATGTTCCGCCCTAAAAATGGGTGGAACATGAAACATGTTCCAAAGGTGAAATTATCGTTTAAAACAACAACAGCACCAAAAAAAATCTTGTAATATCATTCTTATTTGCACTTTTGGATTTGAAGGAGAATTTTACTATAAGGTGCTTTTAAATTGCAAGCCTCTTTAAGCCTTGTGGTTCTTTGATGGAACCTGATTTCATCTACATGCATTTGCAGTATTGGTACTAAGTACTTAGATATATGACCATAGAGAAGAATGGCAGTGTAGCCTGATAAGTAACCTGCAAGCCTCAATCTGCACTGGAAGTAAAAATAAAATGAAGCCAAAAATTGGGATGTTTTTTAAATACCACATAACACAGCCAGGTATTTATTAAATAAATTGTTTTTCATTTTCAACAGGTATAAGAACATTGTGTATGTCTGGAGCTGCAGATGTTCACACTTTTAAGATTGGTAGGATATATCAAGCAATTCTGCTAGCAGTTATTTAAATCACACAGCGCAGACTAGATTTTGAGATAAGGTACAAGAACATGAATTTGTCTTATTATGAGCTTCCTGTATTCCCCTTCCAAGCATCACTCAGACTGGAAGAAACCTGAGACAGTCAGGCTCTAGTACATGGGTGTCAAACTGGTGGCCCTCCGGCTGTTGCCAAACTACAAGTCCCATGAGGTATTGCAAGATTGACAGTTACAAGCATGACTCCCAAAGGTAAAGGCATGATGGGACTTGTAGCTTCGCAACAGCTGGAGGGCCGCCAGTTTGACACCCCTGCTTTACTACATGCACATGGTACTTGCTGACAGGACAAGAGAGCATATTGAGCAAATTGGGGGCCATATTAGTATTTTGCTGCTCCTTCACTATCCAATCATAGGCTTGGGTCAAGGAGATGACCAAGCCATATTGCTTATCTGCAGTGAGGAAAAGTCAGGTCACCAACTTGGCAAGCCTGTTTAAATCCCAGGACTGATTGAACATAATCCTTTGGCAGGTTAAGCTTTAAATATCCTCCCCCACATGCACCTGATGCATATTATGAATTTATCTTTAACCTGTATTGCGTAGGAATAGTTTAGAGTCCATGTCATTTGTGTATCTCCGTAAAGAGTTGCATGATGATGCAAACATGGAAAACACAAATACTGACATTTATTTTTTCCTGCAGTGTCCATAGCAGGTGGACAAGGTAAATATTTCTCATTCGGTATTGTAAACTGTTTTGTAAATGTTTTTTGTATTCATCATTATGGTACCTCTACCACAAGTAGATTAAAATCTTATGTCTTCCTAAGTGCCATATAAGTGAAGGAAATCTCATGAGAATTACATTTTTCCTTTTGTTGGTTTAAAATTACAGACCATTGCCTTCCTGCTGCTTTTCATGCCGTATTTCGGCGTACAGTATTTCCATTTTATGGAGACACATTTTTCAAGTGATTGTTGAAGCCCATTAAACTACTAGAATTGCTCAACGCTTTTAGAAACGAAAACTCATGGGGTTTTACTTCCCATCTTTTTTTGCCTTTAGCACTGAAGAGAAAACAAAGGCTCATGTTTTATGCTTTTTGGTGAATGTTGCAGTTTGATAGTTCTCACTTCTTTGCAGTTGACTTTAACCCTTTGACAGTTTTACAGAGCTCTGGGAGCAAAAGAGTCTCTCTTTAGAAAATACAGGGCTTTTCTTTTCTGGCACTGAACAGGTTTACATCTGCTCCTAACTGAACATTGGCTGAATGAAACATTATATTGTGTTTAATAATAGAATAATAAGGAGAGGCTAGTACAATTTCGTTTCCCAGTTCAAAGAATTGATGTTACTGCTTGGAATGTTGGAATCTGTACACAGCAGTAATAAAATATTTGTTTTCTTTTTCCTTTTTCTGTCTTCGAGCCATTTCAAAACCAATTCTCATTAAGATAAAGGCAGAGATGTAGATTAGAGAAACCCAGCTCACATAATACCAATTTGTTAAACCCTGCTGTGAAATAGATTATTTATTATAATGCTTTCAAACTATTAGGATTTTTCTATCATCTAATAATTTAAATATGAAGTACCTAATCGGACCCCTAATTTGACCTTTCCTACCCCGTGGGCAAGCCAATAAAACACACTGATGATATGATTTTTAAGAAGATACTCTCTTATTTTTGTATTATTATGGTAAAAATAAGGGATAATTTTGCTAACTGTGCATAATGTTTAAGAGCTACAATTGCATGCAGTTTGCCAATACAAACCAGCAGAAAGCAACCAGTTGACCCTATATTCACTCACTTGACTACTTCAAAGGTTCACATTGCATGTTGTCTTCATTTCTCAAGACCATAGGAAGCGCATTAAGAATATAGAAGACCTCCTTCTCTCCTTGTCTCGATATTATGTGGGACGTTCAGTAGTTCACAGAGGTAACCATAGTAAAAACCTTGAGAAAACAGTGTAAATTGCACAGAACACAGGACAGCACTGTATTTTTGGTAGGATAAACAAGCACTTTTTGTATTTATCAAAGTAATATAACAAACCTCTTTAAATGGTATATTTAGAGGGCGCATGCGTGACCGGATCCCAGATGGACGTGCGATAAGCACCGCTCCATCCACCCGCCAGAGCTGTCATGCCACACACCGGCCCCGAAAGAACCCGCTACCATAAAAGGAGAGATAAGAGGTGTACACACCTCAGCAACCATGCCACGCCGCCGCAAAACCCCTGGACTGCCAGGGAAACATACTCATTTTTTCCCTCCTGTCACGGCTGGGATCCAAGATGGCGCCAGCTGCAGCACTGACGATCACAGCAGCCATGAGAGGAATCACATAGCTCAGCCCACAGATGCCAGGCTGCGATACCCACTATACCCTGGGGACCCTGGTGAGTCTTCTCCTCTTCTGTCCCCCACTAAATGCAGCCCGGCCAAATCCAAGCCACGTTTGGACACTTATTCCAAAGCTGACTACCAGGCCCTCAGCCAGCCACCTCCTTACCTCAACACTGACTTTCCAGTGATCGAGTCATTCCCTGCATCAGACCAGCCTCTCACAGAAATATGCATGAAAAACATGCTACTATCACTCAGACAGACCCTACATAGCGATTTAACATCATCACTAGTTCAGATTACGTCCGTGGTCTAAAAGCAAGAACATAGATTACACCATATTGAATCTAGAATGGGAGAAATAATTATAGCACATAACGACCTGATTGACACACATACTGACCAGACATCTGACATCGAACAAATAAATCTGAGACTAGCGGATCTAAAAGATTGATCACGACGCAGCAACATCAAGTTCAGAGGTATCCCTGAAAATGTCACTAATGAGGCACTACTATCCTATATACAGCAGTATATAAAATACCTCATCCCATCTCTCTCAGATTTGGAATTAGCCATAGACAGAGCTCACCGACTACCTAAACCATCATTTCTGCCAGCAACAATCCCGAGAGATGTTCCGGCACGTATACATTTCTATCACATAAAAGAAAAAATTATATCGGCAGCCAGAAATCCGCCTTCACTCCCGCCATCGCACACAAATATCCGGCTATTTGCTGACCTATCAAAGGCCATGCTCCTTAACCGTAAAAAGAAGATTACTATCACCAAAGCCTTACGAAATCACGCAATAAGCTATCAATGGGGGTTCCCCACTAAACTTACCATTAAACAACACGGTAGAATTTTCACAATCAAAAACCTCGAAGCGGGCTTGGATTTACTAAAGGCATGGAACATACTACCTGCGGATCCTCAACATTCCACCCCTACTAATATTCAACAAATGGAGGCAGCATGTCTCTGACTCAGCACTCCTTTTATACACTAACAACGCCTCACCTCGGATACTATACCTCACTCTACTACTCTCTGGCGATCGGCCCTGTTTAGAAAATGTTCTTGTTACCAGAAAATGTTTGGCATGACCTTTTTTACAGTCAAAGCCTGTTAAAACCCCCCAATTTTGAAGTAGCTCATCTTGCTACTACTGCCACTTGCGTTTTACGCAAGTTTTTTTTATCCTCTTTTTCCTTCCTTTCCCCCTCTTCCATCGGCTTCACCAGTTGATCAGCTGCACCACTTCTTCATCTGAAATCTACAAAACATCGTGGAATACTCATCCTGACTCATCGATCGAGCCAAGACCGCATTTCCAAGACATCAGAATTCGCCTCCTCACAGCTTCAACCATCCAACCTCGCTCTTCTCAAACATCTCGACCTTTCTACTAACCAAACCTCAGATCTACATTATGATTAATATAACATCGCTCAATGTTCATGGCTTAAACTCACCCTTCAAGAGATCGATGCTTCAAAAGGAAACTCGAACATTTCAAGCCGACATTCTCTTCTTACAAGAAACACAATTTGCAACAACCAAGACCCCTACACTACAACTGCATCGATTCTCACACATTTTTATGGCTACCAAGCCCAAGAAAAAAAACGGTGTCATCACAGCTATAAAGGACTCTGCTCAGTTCCGTTATATCTCTGAAATAGCTGACCCGCAAGACCGATATCATATTTTAATTTGCCACATAAACAACATTCCCTACACTCTAGTAAATGTCTATGCTCCCAACAATAATCAGATGCAATTCTACCACAAGCTCTACACCACCATTTCTACTCAAAAACAAGGCAGACTTCTCATCGGTGGAGACTTCAATGTGATTGGCAACCCTCTTCTAGACTCGTCTTCCAACAAACGATCTCCTAAACAGAATTTCAATTGATTCCTAAACGATCACGACCTCTATGATATCTGGAGATGCCAACACAGCGATGAGAAAGATTACACCTACTACTCCCCTTCTCACTTGTTCTACTCCAGGATTGACTTTTTTATCACAGATAAATGGACACTACAACATGTAATGTCATCCAAAATCGGAACCATAACCTGGTCAGACCACGCTCCAATCAACATAGCCTTAGACGACAATCAATGCTCTGCAATTCCTCCCATCTGGAGACTGAACTCTACAATTCTAAAGAACCCAGACAACCAAAAATACCTATTAGAAACCCACAACCTTTTCTTTGAATGTAATGATACACCGGACGTTTCTATAACCACTCTATGGCCAGTTTACAAAGCTTACATGAGAGGTATCCTCATACAACTAAATTCCGAATCAATAAACAACGATCCCAACAAATTGACCAACTCCTAAACTCCATAAAAATAAATGAAGAAATAAACAAAAAAAACCCAAATGCCTCTACATCTAAATCCCTAACAGCAGACAGAAACAAACTCCGACTTATATTATTCCACAAATATCACCTCAACCTTCAAAAAACAAAATCACAATTCTATTCCCTAGGTAATAAAGCAAATTCACTTCTAACAAAAATAATTAAACAAAGATGGCTCAAATCTAAGATCACTCTAATTCAACACCCCACCACTCACACTTCACTTACAAATCCACAAGACATAGCCAACGCTTTTGCGAATTATTATCAAACCCTATGTAATATTGAAGATGACCCAGACACAACCCAACCGACAACCACATCCATACTAAACTTCCTAGCAACCGCTAATCTTCCCCAACTCACTCCCACACAACTCACATCTATATCTACACCGATATCTCCCGCAGAAATAGAGAAAACCATAAAAACGTTACCCCTTAATAAATCTCCAGGAAACAACGGTTTCACGAACAATTACTATAAAATATTTGCTCCCAATCTTGCACCACATTTATCTGTTCTTTTCAACCAAGCCGCCTCCACAGGGCAATTCCCCAACGAAATGCTACAATCTATAATCACAACTATCCCCAAACCTGGTAAAAACACCCAAATGGTCCAGAATTACAGACCAATTTCACTATTGAACACAGACATCAAACTCTACACCAAAATAATTGCCCTGGGATTGCTTCCCCACCTCCCTACATTAATTTATCCAGACCAAGTGAGATTTATCCCTGGTCGACAAGCACCAGATGCAACCAGAAGACTTATATCACTGCTACAGAAACTTGAAACCACTAGACAGTCCTCCTTACTCCTATCTCTAGATGCCGAAAAAGCATTCGGCCGAATACATTGGCAATTCATGAAACTCACACTTCAAAAATTTGGAATTCACAGACTGGTTGCTATCGGCAATTCTCTCCCTTTACTCCAATCCTTCAGCCAGAGTACTAACTAATGACACACTCTCCCAAACCTTCCATATATCCAATGGCACTAGACAAGGCTGCCCCTTATCTCCCATAATCTTTACTTTACTCATCGAACCCCTAGCATCCAAACTCAGAGATGACCCAACATTCACAGGCATTACACACCTTAAAAAAGAACACAAAATTAGCCTTTTTGCGGACAACATCATCCTGATGATTACCAATCCCTACAAATCACTCCAAACGATTTGTACGCATCTACACAACTACTCAGAAGTCTCATATTATAAACTCAATGAACCCAAATCCTCTATATTAAATCTCTACACATCAGAGAAGACCCAAAAACTGCTGACCAAAGATTTCCCTTTCTCCTGGGAACACCACAGCATCCCTTACTTGGGGATCAAACTCACCACTACAACTGACCAACTATACATCTCTAACCACCAACTACTACTTGAATCCATCCCACAGGAACTCAAAAATCTTCGCACATCAACTCTATCGACATTGGGAAGAGTAGCAACTTTAAAAATTTACATATTACCCAAGATCCTCTACATATTCCGCACTCTTCCCATCCCAGTCCCCAATATCTTCTTCTCCAAATTACAAGCAATTCTTGCCAAATTCATTTGGAACTCGAAAAAACCCAAATGCACTACAAACCTATTAATACGCCCAACCTATAGAGGAGGAGCAGGCCTCCCTCATTTAAAATCTTACTATAATGCCTCACTTTTAGATCAGATTTATTTTTGGTGGCACCCAACTACTGAAAAAACATGGACCACCATGGAAATTCTCCCACATCTTTCGCCTACACCCGATAAAATTCTGTTCCTTCCACAAGCTTCTCAACACCAACTCATACCCAACCATCCATGTATACAAGCCTCCCTCCAAGCCTGGTATGATCTTTTAATATTCAACCAAACAGACACCAAACTAATTCCTACCCCAATTACAACTTCATTATTCCCTCTTTAAACCTACTACAATGGGAAAAACAAGGCATCTCACACATTCGAGACATCTATACAAACAACAACCTAGACTCCTTCTCAACCCTCCAAGAGAAATTTCATCTCCCTAACATTGAATCCTTCACTTACATGCAAATAGCGCACTCCCTACAAAAAATGAACATTCCACATACATTGGCAATTCCTACTATTGCACACCACTTCCTACAAAAACCACATTATCCAAAGAAAGGAATTTTCGACCTTTTATTCACTCATAACCAATGCTCAGTTCACTCTAAAAACTACTTCTCTATCCAACTGGGAAACAATTCTCACCCTACCAATACAACCACACACTTGGAAAAGAACCTTCACTATCACCCATAAAGCCTCTAGATGTAGTTCCCACTGGGAATCATATATGAAAATTTTACACCAGTGGTATCTAACAATTGCTAAAATCTCTTTATATTACTCTCAACATTCTCCCAATTGTTGGAGACAATGCGGAGAAATAGGATCAACTTTCCACATACTGTGGACATGTAAATCTCTCAAATCTTACTGGAACAAAGTTTTCCAATTGATTTCTTCAATCACTGGAACCCCAGTGACACCAAACCCAGCTCTCGCACTTCTACACATAGGAATCGACAAATTCCCTACAGACTCCCGCATCATCATCATCCACACATTAGCAGCTGCCAAAATCAACATCGCTAAACTGTGGAAATCATCCAAAACTCCTTCTCTCTCAACTCTCCTTACTGACCGTAACTTCCAATGCGAGATGGAAAAAAGGTCAGCCTTTCACAATTCCTATCAAAAATTCAAATACCAATGGTCTCGATGGTTACAGAACCCCAACTGTACTATAAATTGATATCTATATAACCATACCGCACTAAAACCTATACAATTGACTGGTGTCTAGTCCCCCCCCCATTCACCTCCCCCCCCCCCCCTTCCTGCCCCTTACCCACTTTATACAATATCTTACCTAACCTCGGTTCACATCACACCAAGCATACCTCTCAGGTAAACAAAACCTACGTTTATGCTGTCCCTAGCCAATTGGTGGGGAATCTACTACGAATATACCTTGTTGTACTTTAATGTGAACCGCACTACTGTACCATATTTTGTTCTGTTGAAAATCTTTCAATAAAAATATTTAAATTTAAATAGTTACTGCCTTTTGGTTTGTTAAATATACCAAGAGAAATTCAGTGTTAGGATTTCCAATAACTTTAATACAAAATGCAATACTTGTGCAAGCAAGTTATGACTCTCAAGTATATGTGCTACAGCAGTTTTAATGTTAATAAAGATGCCATCAAAGCAATGATGTCATCTTATTAAAGGATAAGTTCACTGGATTATTAAAGGATAAGTTCACTTTTACAAAAAAAAAAAATGCACATTTGTTTGCAGGTGAAAGGATATGCATTTATTATGTATTTTTTGTTGGGGGCCTGCAAATCATTCAGGTCAATCAGAAGATTGTGGGTGTAATGCCATGGTCCTGCAGACTGTCTGTGTATCTATATGCCCGTACCTCCAATACAGGCAGACAGTTACACTCTGACAGGGAGCTCAATGAACTACCTAGAGCGATCAACAGCACTCTGGTAGCTCATTGAGAACTACAAGCTGGCAACCACAAAGGCTGTCGGGACTTGCAGTTTTCCCATTCACAGAACACTATGATTGAATTACTTTTTTTTAAATTTGTGACAGCAGGCAGAGAAGATCCTCCTTTTGCTGTAAAAATGGGACTTGGGGGGGCTGGTGTATATGCTACATGTTACACTTTGAATATGGGTGTAACATGTAACATGTTACAAAAGGTGAAATTTTCTCCCTGCATAGATCCCAGTTTGAGTGGTATAGTGTAAGGGGTTACTAGAGGTTGGTGCAAAGACAGAATTCAGATATTTATGCTAATCCTACATTAAAACAAATGTAATGATTTTTGTTGACTATGTAAGTGAACAACATAGTGGTTTATAAATCTAAAAGGAGTTTGGCTTGAATGCTTGGACTGTGCACTTGTGTTTGACAAGCACACATTGCAATTTATTCCTTTTTGACTTGTAGTGGGCTAGTTGGTATTGAGAAATTCAACAGTAAGCACAGTAAAAAATCCAGTGTTAACAGTATTCACACTAGCAGGAACAAGCTCGAATCCATATATTTTCCTCTTCATGTATCTTGTTAGTTTACAAAAACCTTCACTTGTATGAAGACTGAGATTACATGTTCAGGTTTCTTTTATAGATAAAGATGTTCATAGTGGAGGCCAGGACAAAGGCCAGCTTAAAACACTGCTACAGGAGCAATAGAAACTCATGGGGTTTTATGAAGGGTCTCTTATTGCTCTGTACAATAGCAGAACCTCATCGGTGCACTAAATGCTATAACAGAAGCCCTTTTACTGATAACAAAAAAATTCAACATTTGGGATGCTTACATTAGCTCCTTATAAGGCAGACAGTGACTTGATGAGGGAGGCTGGTATAAAAGAGTTCCTCTATGAACAGTCAATGTTCTAGAGATGTCCCACTAGTGACGTTTTGTACGAGCTGCTCCATCTGCTTTGTCAATGCAGCACTCAGATTGGCATGTATCTGGCGCCTTGCTTTCCTTTACAAGCTGTTAATCCCTTTTTATCCTGCAACTCTGGACTTTATAAAAGGACCTAATTTCCAGCAGTCATACCTACAGCTCTAACCTAGAATTAAAGTGTATGCAAACTCTAACAATCAAATTGTACTCACTACCCTAATGTTATCAGATATTTAAAGTTCACAGCTAGGCACAAATGGTTCTAGCCCACAAATTCAAATCATTAACACAAAAAGGAAAAATTGTTATTTTAAAACAGTAAGTCCATAAGGAAAATCCATAAAGACAAGAGAAGTTCACATGAAGGCAGCATTGGAAGTCTCTCTTTCATACAAGATCTGGGGCAGTTTCTACCAGCAGACCATGTGAACACCAAAAAGAAAAAAAGAGACTGAGAGCAATCCACTACCTATTCCCTTGTAGCCCATGCTCAGCAGAATTAGTCTGTTCTATTGTGGACATTTTCTTGCAGCCCTCTGTCAGAAGAATCAGTCTATTTCCTGGCGGTCATTTACATGAAGCCCTTAGTCAGCTGAAGTAGTCCTCCCCCTTCCTGTTTAAATCTAGGTGCTTTTTTTGAAAGAGGCTTCCCACCCTGAAAAATATTTCCACGCCCTCACTCACGTCATCACGTCTGCCTACACACATTGCTGTTTCTGCTGCTGGTTCTTAATGGGGTCTCCTCTGGTTTACTTCCTGCCTCCAAGTGATTGACATCACATCCTCCTAGAGGGGCTTGCTGCTGTATCATTGACCACGTGGAATGCTGCCACCTGCTGAAGGTTTTACAGATATGCATTTATATTTGTGTTACATGTGAGTGCAATATTCTTTATTTCTTTTAGATCTGATGTGCTTTCAAAGTGTTTCTTTAATCTTTTTGAGAAGTGTATCTATTCAAAAAGTGCAAAAAAAAAAATCCAGTGAGTTTCCAAATTGCTGTGCCTCTCTTCTCTGTTGCACTGCAAGCATTCTTATCAGCTGTTCCAAAGATACAACACAGTGAGTGATAGACAATCTATATGTGTTCAAATGATAAATCTATTAAGTAACTGCAGTTATTTGGATCACAATGTTACCAGAATCCTGTCAGATGCATCTGGGAGTAACAACCACACCAAGACAAGGGTAGCTCATCACTCAATTGTAATAAAGAGTTCTGGCCCCCAGCTCCTCTCCCCAAAAAAAAAAGAAAAGTCAACAGATACAAATACTGTAACTGCTGACTTTTAATATTGGGGCATGTACCTGTCCAGGGATCCAGCAGTGTCCTCACCCTTAGCCACTTCACCACTGGTTTCCTACTGCACATGCACTTTGTGAATGGGCTTCAGTCCTCTGGAACCTTGGCAGTGTCCCAGAGGCTGTGGGGGGGGGGGGGGAATTTCCATCTCAGTTCGCCGCGGTGCACTGAGCCGGAAGTGTCAAAACTAGGTACCCCCCCCAAAGTTGCCAAATGTGGCAGCGGAGGGAGGAGGAGGCAGAAATGTGGAGTTTCCACTTTTGGGTGGAACTCCGCTTTAAATCAGGATATGGCATATCTGCTTGTTCACAGTTCAATTTTATCACGTGATCATAGTTCAACCAATCATAATATAATAGCTGGACAGAAATATAATTATATATATATGTCATATAATAGTCAACTATAATCAGTTATAAGCATTTTACAAAGAGAGCAGTTTTAGGAGCAGTTTCGGGAGATGTGATAATATGATCAAAGTTCATCAGGTGCAGCTATATCTTATCTATGAGGATTAATGAACTAATCATGAAGTCAGCAAGTATCATTATGGGATGTCTAATCTAAGCATAGAGTCAAGATGGAGGGGAGAACAAAATGGAGGATGATAGAAATGCAGTATTTTCTCACTGTGAGTTAGAGTGTGTTGTTACTGGCAGGATGACCAAGTAAAATTATCTAAACAAAATCCATGAAGAAAACCTAATGTCGCCACCGCATCTAAGGTTCGGCAAGTTGCAAAATATTTAATGTTTGTACTTGGATTTACGTACACGTCAATAAACCCCCCTGAAAAAATGATTAACCTCTGTGGAACCCTGGTATTTGAATATTTGCAGTTTAGTCGGCAAAGTACTGTAAATAAAAACAAAAAAACAGCGTGCCACTTTTACACTGGCATTGTATACAGATCTGCTTTTTGAAGTGTTCAGTGATCTAAATTTGGAACCTAGTTAAGACATTATGGCATCACATTACCAGATTTTACCAGTCTAATGGCCCATACACACGATAAAAAAAGCATACAAACATGTCCATATGAGGAACAATCAGTTGATTATCTGATCATTAGCATAGTGCTTTTGACAGCTGATTCTGACTGCTCAGACAATAAAAACTGAAGGTGCAAGCTAGAAATAGTTTATTGTATGTGAACACAACATCCAGTTTTCGCTCAATGTGTACAGTAATCGTATGGAAATATTTTTTTTTTTATAATTGTGCGTACTCGGAAGCAAAGAACGACACTACACTTCCCCTTCTACCATGCTAGTACATAGCTACATTTGCCTAAGTTTAGAAAAAACAAACGCAATGGCACAAATAATAAATAACTAAATAAATAAATTCCCAAGGGAAATAAGTCCAATTAGGGGGAATCACTTGTATGATGGCTTGAGCTCTTCCAGCAGAGTATTAGATTATCTCTGTGCACTATAATAAACAAAAAAAAACACCAGCCAAGACAAGTATATTGTCATTACCTAGTATCTAGTTACTTTCATGGTTTAATGGTTGTATTCACCAAGTTCCCTTACTTGTCTATATGTAATTTTAATATTAACCTCCCTGGCGGTATGATTATTTCAGATTTTTGGTGCTGAAAGCGGTACCATTTTTTTGCATGGAAATATGTATTTTTTTTATTGTAGGCTGTAATTTTTAGGAAAAACTCACTGAAATCTGTCCGAACAAGAGTCTAGTAAACATCCCGGGTATGATAAAATTTGAAACACAAAATCATAAATTATAATTTAATAAATAATCATAAAAATAATATAAAAATAATAAAAAATTTAATTCAATAATATAATCAAACCAAAAACACTGAAATGTGAAATAGAGCGCCAAGTTCGCACATCGCTGAGCTCAGTCGCAAAATCGTTTTCAGTTTCTGATGACGAATTTCCCCCACGAATCATTATCACTCAATTCTGTAAGTGGTTCTGATTTACTATCGCTGTTCTCTAGCTGATCTAAACCGCTTTTGACCTAAAGGGACACTTTTTGGACGCCATGGACATTTCTCAGTTTCCAGGCAGAAAGAACAGACAAAATGCAGGCAGGGCGCAGGACAAAGCACTAGGGACAATATGTATGTGAAATAGGTTGAAACAGCAATGTTTTACTGTGTAAAATGAAAAAAAAAAAAAATGACATTTTTTAAAATTTTTAAATTTCCCGCCGCCGCCGGCGGCGGCGCCCGTACGTCCCGACGTCACAGGGACAGGACACAGAAGCCGGATGCCGGCATCGGCCGGAGGAGATGGCCGGGGACGCTGCAGGGGACACATCGTGGGAGCGCAGGGTAAGGTAAGTGAAGAACACATGCCGGAGCAGCGCCGCATGGTATTCCCGAGTGTAGCTCGGGGTTACCGCTTTTGGTACTGAAATGTTACCCCGAGCTACACTCGGGAATACCGCCAGGGAGGTTAAGTCTAGTCTAGTCTGGAGTTTCCCTTTAAATTCCTCCTGCTGGTGCAGTTCCAGCTGAGATCAGTATATCGTCATTACATAGTATCCAGCTCTTTCCCTTTTCTTTTCATTACCCCTTCCCCTTCCTTTCGTTGTTATATATATGTCATATAGCCCTCCTGTTTTCCTTTATGGTTTGACAAAGGAGCATTGTAGAGCTCCAAAACATGTTACCACCCACATCCTACTGACGCCACCACATCCAACCTCACTTCTGATTCTGGTCCATCTGCTGGCTTGCGTTCCAGCGTGATTACGGCTCTCCCTGGGGGACACTGTTCAAGCATTGCATCTCTCCTCAGCTGGGTGTCTCCTGCATACACAGTTTCTTCCTGGATTCCATCTGCCAGCATTTGGCCGCTTTCTATCAATTTTCCATCCATTTAAACCATTTTTTAAACTATTTTTAATAAACTGATACACTTAGATGATGTTGCCTTCTGCTTTTTTGCTTATTTGCCTACGGTTGCCTTTGTCATTTGAGAATTTTCTTACAAGTTAATACCATTGTCAGTTACATCATGATAATCGTTTGTCCGATTTTCTCATAGTGTGTACTATGCTTAAATGCTTAAAGAGTTCTAAAGGTTTTATTTTTTTTTTATGAAAATAACAAACATGTCTATACTTACTTGCTGTGTGCAGTGGTTTTACACAGAACAGCGTGGATCCTCCTCTTCTTGATTCCCCCACAGGTTCTCCTGGCTCCTCATTTCTGTTGGGTGCCCCCACAGTAAGCAGCTTGCTATGGGAGCACCGGCTGCTCCATGTGTCCATTCACACACAGAGTCCTGACTTGGCCCCACCCCCTTTCTCCTCATTGGCTGACTGGCTGTAATTGATAGCAGTGGAAACCAATGGCTTCTACTTGCTGTCTCAACCAATGAGGAGGCAGAGACCCCTGACAGCTGAGGCTGTTGTTCACATCACTGGATCTCAATGAGGCTCAGGTAAGTATTGAGAGGGCTGGGGGAACTGCTGCACACAGAAGGTTTTTTACCTTCATGTATAGGATGCATGAAGTTAAAAAAAACCTTCAGCCTTTAGGCTGCATTCACACCTGAGTGTTTTGTAGCGCGAAGCTCCAAAACACTCAGGGGGAAAAAAATCAATATTACTATGTGGAGATGGTTCACATCTCCAATCCAAGTTGCCTGAAGCTCAAAAAAGTTTGAGCTACTTTTGTAGCTCAAATTGGGCAGATTTGCATGTTTTTGGTGCATTTTTATTCTCATAGCATTTCAAACATTTTAACGCACGTTTTGCGCGATTTTCTGCTCAAATTAAAAACATTTTTTATGATTGCTTTAATATATTTGTGTATTTATTTTACATTTATTATTATTAATATTATTATTATTATTATTATAAAAAAAAAACTAAAAATCTGATGGAAAAACTAAAAAAAGAGAACAACCTAGCAACAAATGATACAATAGATATTTTTTCTCTATCGACTAATAAAAACCGCCAAAGCTCAATAACGGCTAAAAACGCTGTATAAAAACATGCAAACATCACGGTAAAATTGTGCTAAAAATGCTACGCTCAGATCTAAATGGAGCCTAAGAACCACTTTAAATCTCAGCACACAACCTCCTGTCACCATGAAGGCATATGTTCAGCAGCTGAGCATTAAAGCCTACCTTTCTCACTTCCACGTATATGTGTATGAGGTTGGAAAGAGATTAAGGAAGAAATCACAAACCGAAAACTGTTTCATGGGAATCCATTTTAGGGTTTTGCCGAGGGTGTGGATTGCAGTTGAGGGAGCAAGAGCACCAGAGTTAGTCTGCTAAATAGTTCATAAAGAATGTAAACAGTCCCTAAAAAAATATCTACAGTGCACTTCACTACAGTACTGTATACAGGAAACCTGAAGTTCACAAAATAAATCAAACGTTTAATAAACACAGTGGCCTGTCTTGATAGGTATGTGTTGGACAAAGGAAAAATTAGCATCTGCTGGTAGTCATTCATCTGTGAAGGTACATGCTGTAATCACTTGAGGATTAAGCATCACCCCTTTCATTATATTTTCAGTGACCTACAGCAGAGCTTATTAATTCTATTAATTGTGCCTTCATTACATTTATTTTGACCTGTCACAAAGCAGCATATGAACAAAAATTGCCTCGGAAAATCTAAACTCCCTTAACAATAAAAATGCCATCCCGTGTACTTTCAGGTAATTTGTGATTGTAACATGTAACTTAATTACCGCTTCTAATTTACCTAGGGCTTACACCAGTTTATCATGATTTAGCCGAAAGCCACAGGGTAAAAATCCTTTATCAAAGCAATTTTTTTAGGAAGCAACTGTAATCAAAAAGCATCATGATGATAATATACAAAACTGACACCTGATGCCCCCAACATTTTTAATTTTAAAATACTGTGGATACCGTATTAGTTATTTTATTATTATAGTTTATTTTAAGTCATGTGGTATTTTAGTAGTGAAAATGTGGTAATGTTTCAGCTGTCAGCAGGGTTCCCCACTGACAGCTAAATGTAAAACAAATTTCCAGCATTTACCAAGCCCTTCAGATCCGGTATGAATTTTGAGGGAAACCTCTATGCCAAAACTTAAAAAAGAAAAGGTGTGGGGTCCCCCCCAAAAAATACATACCAGATCCTTATCCAAGCGTGCAGCCTGATAGGTTAGAAAAGGGGGGGGGGAGTGAGCACCCTCCCCTCCTGAACCATACCAGGCCACATACCCTCAACATGGTGGTGTGCTTTGGGGCAGGGGGGCTCCCCCCCAAAGCACCTTGTCCTCATGTTGATGGGCCAGGGTGTGGGGGTCTGTGGGCTGGGCGACTTTAACAAGGGTGTAACGGAACTGGAACCCAGACCGCACTGAGTTTTTCCGTTATACCACAGCTTCCCCTGTCCGAACACCATCCACGGACCACAGCCTTGAAATCCCTCAGGAAATAGACAGCACCAGACTCTTCTTAAACAGGAAGCCAACTCTTTTTATTTTAACACAAAACACAGGATATATACAGAGGGCGGGGAAACCAACCAAGAACAGGAAATACATCATCACCCCTTCCCATCCCACCAAGACACAGAACAATGGGATGAAGCACATGGCAAAGGACATTGACCAACCCCCACATCAATACACAAACAGTACATCCCATAATAGTTGGCTGGACAGGAAGACACAGCACAATGGGGGGTAGCACATGGCAAACAGACAATGGACAGCCATGTGGCCGAGAACAAAGGAACACACAATATACACAAGACTCAGACATTCACATACACACCCTGTACCCCTTAACAGGCACAGGGTGCCTTAAACATAATGGGAATTTGGGAAGATGATACAGAGGTCCCCCCACCCCCAAAAGTCACTCCTGTCACATAGGGGGCCCCCATATCCCTCCCCTCCATATGTGAATGAGTATAGGGTACATGGTACAGCTACTCATTCACACAAAAACGTGTAGTGTAAAAAATGACAATAGATAGTCTTTGACAAGTCCTTTATTAAAACAACAAAAATAAAAAAGTCCCCTGAAGTAGATCCAACATCAATCATGATGCTTGCTGCCACCACCGACCCGAAAAAAGAAAAAAAAAAGGCTCCACTCTCGACACTGGCTCCTGCCATCTGACAGCTCCGCTGACCTGGCAGTTCTTAAATATCTAAGGGGTGGAGCCACCCATGACGTTGCCAGGGGAATACTGGGTTGATGATTTCACAAGGAGGTGGGGCCACTCAGTTGATGTCACCTGGTGGCCCCATCCCTTAGGTATTTAACAAGTGTGTCCCCAGATCCCGCCCCTCCATGTGAATGAGTATGGGGTACATGGTACCGCTACTCATTCACAAAAAAAAATGTGTAGTGCAAAAAATGACAGTAGACAGTCTTTAACAAGTCCTTTATTTAAAAAAAAAAAGTACAAAAAATGGTTCCATCATTGTAATCCATCATCAATCATGAATGATGTTCAGTGTTGTCACGCTGCCACCGACTCACTGGAATTTTTAAAAAAAGCCGAACGCCTGCAGACCTGTCCACACCCACCGAGCACTTGCTGTATCTGACATTTGCCAGTCAGATGTAGACAACTGGGCCCAATTGTGATTGGCCAAAGCATTTTACCTGACCTGTGGTGTATTAAAGCTGCTCCTATTTGTGTTGCTGATACCTTTTCATTGAGACTTTGGTATACCACAATAAGGATATCTTTCAACCTTTCAGGGTACATTAAGCTTAACCCCCCTCCCCCCAAATCTCATTTTATTTGGGTGTTTTATGTCCAATGTAACAAGCTCTACTCATTGTAATGTATAACCCTGGATGGAATATAATTGTTGGAAAACGAAAAGTAGATTAAAGTGAATTATATTTAGACCAGCTTCACACCTCTGCTGTGCATTAACACACATGTGTTACCTCGCAATTTATTGTGGCCCCATTAAAGCAAACCAACACACCAATGCATGGTGTAGAACGTTATCATGTGCTTCAATAACTGTGCATGCTACCACAAAGCAAAGGCGTGATCAGATTCTGTGACTTGGCAAGTGACTATTATGTAAATTAAACCTTCCACTTTATCTCCATATGTCCTCACATCACAATAACTGCCAAGGTTTCTATTTAAAGCCAGCGAATAACTAAGAAAGCTTACCTACAGCACATGGGCACTTTTATATGAACATACTACTCCACAGCATATGATTCTATTTACTACCATGCTAACAGAGCTGTGCTGGTAAAGTAAGAAGTGTACACTAAACAATATGGGGAGCATATACACTCACCGGCTACTTTATTAGGTACACCTGTTCAATTGCTTGGTAACACAAATTGCTAACCAGTCAATCACATGACAGCAACTCAATGCCTTTAGGCATCTAGAGGTGGTGAGGACGACTTGCTGAAGTTCAAACCGAGCATCAGAATGGGGAAGAAAGGGGATTTAAGTGACTTTGAACGTGGCATGGTTGTTGGTGCCAGATGGTCTGGTCTGAGTATTTAAAAAAACTGCTGATCTACTGGGATTTTCACACAAACATCTCTAAGGTTTACAGAGAATGCCCCCCCCCCCATTTCTTCTTCACTGCACTTGATTGACAGCAGTAAGAGCCAATGGTTTCTGCTGCTGTTTGAGGGTCTTTGTGAAGAGGAAGATGCAGTCATGCACAGTGCTGATCTGTTCTCCTCTTTCTTCCCCTTCAAACAGGGAAAGGGGAGCACAGGGAACTTAAAAAGCATTGAGGTAAAAAATGTTTTTAGGTTTAGTATCACTTTAAATGCTTATCCAGGACATAAGGAACCAGGTGAGACAGTTGCTGGACATAAAATCAATTAGTCCATTGACTGGAGTGGAGGGCGAAAAGTGGTACCTCTTTGAGGAGGTTTGCCTTCTGGCCTTTCTATGGACCCACCAAAATTAAAATGATAGCTCTGAGAGAGTTGAGTCTTTAGGATGCACTTGATGAAAGGTGTAAGTCTTGCTGCTTGGTTTGTCATTTTAAATGAGGAATAGGACTCTCTTGTCTGGAGTCATAGATTGGAACTCTAGAAGAGATATCACAACACTCAAAAAACATAAAAAGTATTTTTCAAGGTTAGTAAAGACTTGTCCTTTAACCAGTTGCCCTTTAACCAAACTATCAAATGCCAGTTGGGAGTTGATGTGTAAATACAGAAGCTGTAATAACTGCTGCTGTCAAAAAGGGACCATCTGACACTGTGTTTGTAAGCACTGTTCAGGTGTTAGAGAGATACAAAGTAACATTGTTGAAAATAATAGAATAAACCGCCTGCACTCCTATCTAAATCCCTAAAATACTAAAATGAATAACAAATGAAATAATGAAATAAAATAAAATAGAATACGTACAGCTGCCAACATCTAATCATAAACCCTATGATAAGTGACAAATAAACAGAAAAACGTATGTAAAGCCAATACTAATAACAAGATTATGAAGCATGAGATTATATACCTCCAATATAGGCTAAATAACATGAAACATAATGAGTGAAAGGACATACAAAGTGAAAAAACCTCTCAGCCTGTATCTGAGGGGAGACGATTGCGGGGAGAGTGACTAGATCCCAGAGGACTTCCAGGCATGGAGGATCCATGCTAGTGGTCCTATAAGTGTTTTGGCCCTCATGGGTCGAAGCGTTGAGCTGAGCACGCATTGCAGTTGATTTAGAATAAGCTTCCTGTCACTTGAATACACCTATATATTCACCAGCACGAGGAGTTCTCAGCGTATAGGAATTTATGGTGCTTTTTCACCACATTGGACACTGTGATACACTATATGGTGGTATTTTGCCACATTGGACACTTTTTCTTTATTGAAGCAAGCGCACATGAAGTTTTATGCATTATTTGTGTTATATTCTTTTTGTGTGAGCACATTTTATGTTTTTTGTATTGCAGTCATGCATGTTAATTTAAATGCATTTTATTGTTTTTGACAGTTACCTGTGAGAGTGGGGATTTTTTATTTAGTGCGTTTTTGGGGTCATTCAGCACCTGAACATCAGTCATTGCTTAGTCCATTTGGACTTTTTTCACTTTTTGATCCATTTAGGATCATTTGGAGCACATCATATTTACAGTCTTTTTTTTCACGTTTATGACCCATGAGGATCATATCACACACACGGTGGTGTGAGTATTGTTAACACTTATTGGATGTGTACGTTTGTATATTTTATTTGTCTGTGTATGGTTATTCACATCATTATTTAATCTCTATATATAGGCAGTGCCTGAGAGGTTTTTTTCGCTTTGTATGTCCTTTCACTCATTATGTTTCATGTTATCTAGCATATATTGGGGGTTTATATTCTCATGCTTCACAAGCTTGGTATTAGTATTAGCAATACATCCTTTTTTTTCCTGTTTAAAAGTAACATTGTTGCTTTTATTATCTACTGTGGCCCCTTTCACACCAGACCAATCAGACCATCCATTGCCCTCTATGGAGCAGAGGATTTAAACGGGCATGTGTCCATTTACACCCACCTGCAACTGATCTGCTAAAAACAGATGGATGGGGATCCATTCCCAATCTGTCTAGTGAATTGGATGACATACGGATGTAAATGGATAGGCAGTCAGTTTACGTCTGACCGCCCGTAGACGAAAGTGAGCTGTGTTTATGTCTGCTCTCCATAAGCAGAGTGAACATAGACCTGTCATCCACCTACTCAGCAGGGATCAGCAGACATATCCACCACTGAGCAGGAGGATCCACTGGTGGAGTCCATCCATATTGAAAGGGGCCACTTTAGCCTGAGTACTTTTTTTTTTAAATACAATTTCTTCCTATTTAACCCTATATTAAATCTTAGTTTACTTTAAAAAGCCTTAGTTAACTCCTTTCCCTTACATGTTAACAATTATTTATCTCTGATTTTTTTATTTCTATTTTTCTAATCATTAATATTTAAACAACTTCTTATATTTCATTCTGTTCATTTTTAAAATTATTAGTGTTGAATTAAAAAGTGCACAATTGGAAAAAAAAAACCTTTAATTCTTTAATTAATTTATAAATAACTTTGCAATGCTTTGTACCAGGATCGTAACTGAAGGCCATATTAAACGTAACAAATGATAGAATACAATGTATGACTTTCAGTCTAGAGTAACACTAATGTTTTTAAACTAACACTGATCCAAATAGAATGTTTTTTTTATTATTTTATGTTTATTGTCCATACATTGCAAAAATATACGGAAATACTGTTTGGTAGACAATATCACCCAAAGAAAGCATTGTTTGTCCAAAAACAACAGTTTTTTTGTTGGGGGGGGAGGTATTAAAACTGGAAAAGACAGAATATGAAGCAGCTGTGCATGGTGACCAATCAGATTCTATCTTCAGCTTATTCAGTTAAGCTTTGATAATGAAAGATAGATCGGTTGCCATTCACAGCTGCTCAAGATTTTGTCTGCTCCAGTTTTAGTAAATTCTCTTCTAAATGTATTACTTTATTATCTTAAAACTGAACTTCATCCAAAAGCGGAAGTTCCACTACTTTGCTTTCTCCCCCCTCCTGTTTAATTATTGCCACTTTTTTGGGGGCTGGGGGAAGTGGGTATGGTTCTTGACTGGTACATATGCACACTTCTGTTCAGATACACAGGTCCCAGAAGACTGCAGTACCATTCTCAAAGCAAGGCATCACTGCTGGTTTCCCTTACCTTAGATGCTGGCGCCTTGACCTGAAATTGCATGAAGAATCAGCTTGTGTTAAGACAACGCTGGATTCCTGCACAGGTAAGTGTCCTTATATTAAAAATCAGCAGCTATAGTACCGTATAATAAAAATTATTAAGTTGCAGCTTAGGCTTTTTTCCTTTATTTTTTCCAGGTGATTCAGCCAATAAACCTATTTTTTTCAGATTGAGATTTTCAGATATAACAGACCAAGCTGTCCAGACAAGGTAGTAATTATAGGGCTGACAGGTGCTCACAATGGTCAGATTTTGTTCATTTATGTAAAACCTTTATCCCAAAAGTAAAAAATAAATGTTTACTGTAACTGCTTATGAAGTGTTAGCAGTAATTGAGTTTTAATTTGTTAAGCAAGTCCAGATCACCAGGTAAAATAAAGGGAAAAAAGGCCTAAAAAATTATATTAATGCAAGAAAATCTAAGGAATGGTAAACGCAAAATAAATTATATTTCTTTTGTTTAATACTGCTTTAAGTGATGACAAAGGTATGGCCAAATTAATAAGCAGAAATTTAAAAATTCAGAACTGAAGTGGTTAAATTCTTTTCTAGAGTAAGAAATATGGGACTATAGATCTAGATGCAAAATGTTATAATTGTTTTAATAAAAGATAGATTTGTTGTAATTACACATAATTATGTTATTTTTTGCTTTTGTAAATGTAAAATTAACATTTCTTTTCAGAGAAATCCGACACCCTGCTAGCTTTCTCTTGCTATATCAATAATGTAAATAAACATCCATAATTTATAAAACTTAAGGCGGCGCAGAAAATTGGGTTAGTAAGTTTATGTACATGTTACATTACTGTATCAAAACAAGTGAAGCGATCATCTATCACAGATATAAAATACACGTGTTACGATGAAGAATTGAAAACTTGACTCGTCACACGTTTTCCAGATTTTACAAAACTGTTATTTTATTAAAATAGCTGTATAACTCTGAAAAAAAAAATTTGAGTTTATAACACTAAAATATGGGCATTATAAAATTCACATTGTAATATGTTTTAGAGAAAGTTGTGTCAGTAGAAGATTAGAAATTTTAAAGAGAGGCTTTTACTTTTTGTTAAAAAGTTCCTTATATAATCTCTATCATCATTAGCCTTAAGAGTGCAAGCACTGATCCTCCTTTATTTTCTACAATATATAACAGCACAAAAAGCAATGAGATCAGCTAATGGAAAAAAAATCAATTATGATAACATGTTGTAGATTCCTGCGATTTTCACATCGCTTTTTGCATTGCCTAATAATAGTGTGATGTGTTGCCTCTATTTTTTATATATTTTTTTTTATTTTTCCTTTTTACTGAGTTACACGGTACTATACATTGTCTATTACCCTGTAAACAAGAAATATTGAACCTGTAAAATCACTGTACAGCAAAAAGTGGACAGAGATCACAGAAATGGACCTATATCCCTGAACTTCCTAGGGCGCAAGACTCCTGACAGGGACAAAGGACTCAATGGTCTACATAGGCCGAAGTCAGGTGGACCCCACTCCTTAGGGACCAGCCAAAGCCAGTCTAGCATGTACTTGGTGAGGAACTTTCCCGGAGAGAGATTTCTCCAGCTGGAGGAAGGTAAAAGGGCCAAAGGCCACAGAATCTCCCCTTAACATCAGAGCAGACCCCAATACCCTACACCCTTCAACTCTGTGCATAAAAAAACTAACTACTCATGTACTGCAAGTGCCCATGATAAATAAGCGCAAAAATAAATAAAATGTGACATATGCAAATACACAAGACAGGCTCTACCACCAGTAGTTAAAACATGAAATAGGTTTCTATTATTGTTTGTTTTACTGCATGGAAGATTTGTCCTCATTTCCTTTACCAATGTTCAAATAAGAAGTCATAGGAAATCTTCCCGACAGCGGCAACTGTGACAATAGATTCTAACCTCACCAGTTCTACTAAAATGTACTTCTATTGCTCTCTGTGCTTCCTTTGAAGATGATTTCCCTTTCCTCCCTTGTTAACTGTATAGGGGTACCCTCCATAGATGCCACTAAGTTGTTTTATGATTTCTCCTCACACCTGAAGATGACACACCTTTCTCACTGAGCACTTACAGCCACACCTTGAAGTATTTAAAATAATTTCTTTGGCCGAAAAGGAGAGAGAATTAGCAAGTGTACTTATGCAAACAACCAATAAGAGAATAATTTTACATTGAGAGATATAATTAAATAAGTGCAGTATTCTGATTAACAGTAACTAACAGAACAGAATTACATTTTCCTAACAACAATATACAAAGCGTAACTTTTTATAACTGCCTGCTTTATCCCACTGGCTAGTATTTGATGAAAGATAAAAAATTATTGTCCAGTAAAAATGGGGACCTTGAAGAAAGCACAACAGTTCTCAGCAGACATATTAATTAGTACAATGTTAGCCTCTTACCAGACCCAGGGTGCCCTCTTCTAGGTCCTTAGACATATTCAGTTTAAGGACTCAGACAGGAAGAGCAGTTGCTGTGACTTCTCTCTTTCAATCCTGCTGAGACAGACCCTCTTGCCCTTCCTTAAAAGCAATGTGAGTACTCTCTAGCACAGTCTGATCACACCAGGCATCCAAATCACATCTCACAACCTCCCATTGAGAAGGTTCAAGGTCTTTAAAGCAAGGACTTGTATGACAAGCAGTCTCTTTGCTTCTCTCAGGTTTCACCCAATTGTGGTCAGCTGTGGCAGGGTTCTTTTTAGCCAGCAGCCCAGTCTTTTCCCACAATTCTGCTTGCTTCTTTCCCCTCTTCTGACTCCTTTCTCCTGCTTTCTTGCCTCAGCCAGCCACAGTCCTCCAGGTTAGATCCAGACCCAGCCAGGATGGCTGCCTCCTACACTTTTCTTTTTTCTTCTGTGATTAGGCTTCCTGTTAGAGGGTGGCGTGGTTCTCTATGGTCTCAAAGTATGTAGGAATGTGGTTACCTCTCTTGCTTACTCCCAAGATGGACTGGCCACAGGTATATAAAATCAAGCTCAGTGTGCCGTGATGTGGCTCTGTGGCTTACGTATGTATTTGCAAATGTGTGCTAACGAAACCCCTGTTTTTAAACGCATGTACTTAGACAGGTTAATTTGGTTTTTGATAGTTGGCTAACTGGCTGGCAGTTTGAACTGGCTTTCTTATCCCCCTTTTTGATAAGTGATACCTATCCATGTTCCTTGCTGAAAAAAGCCATTATTAGACTGGGGTTGGCTGGTAAGTTGAACAGGGTAGTCCTATTTATATATCATATATAATCAAGCACCTAGGCATACAGACTGCTTCTACAAACATTTGTGAAAGAATGGGTCGCTCCCAGGAACTCAATGAATTCAAGCATGGTACCGTGATAGGTTTCCACCTGTGCAATAAGTCCATCTGTTAAATTTCCTTGCTATTAAATATTACACAGTCAACTATTAGTGATATTATAACTAAGTGGAAGCAACAGGGAACAACAGCAACTCAGCCATGAAGTGGTAGGCCATGTAAAATGATAGAGCAGGTCAGTGCATGCTGAAGCACGCAGTCGCCAACTGTCTGCAGAGTCAAAAGCTAAAGACCTCCAAATTTCATGTGACGTTCAGATTAGCACAACAACAGTGCGTAGAGATCTTCATGGAATAGGTTTCCATGGCCAAGTAGCTGCATCCAAGCCTTACATCACCAAGTGCAATGCAAAGCATCAGTTGCAGTGGTGTAAAACACACGGACACTGGACTCTAGAGCAGTGGAGACATGTTCTCTGGAGTAACAAATCACGCTTCTCTGTCTGGCAATTAGATGGATGTGTCTGGGTTTGGCGGTTGCCAGGAGAACGGTACTTGCCTCACTGCATTGTGCCAAGTGTAAAATTTGGTGGAGGGGGGATTATGGTGTGGGGATGTTTTTCAGGGGTTAGGCTTGGCCCTTTAGTTCCAGTGAAGGGAACTCCTAAGGCGCCAGCATACAAAGACATTTTGGACAATTTCATGCTTCCAACCTTGTTTGGGGATGCCCCCTTCTTGTTCCATCATGACCGCACACCAGTGCACAAAGCAAGGTCCATAAAGACATGGATGAGTGAGTTTGAAGTGGAGAAGTGAAGTTTGAGATTAATTAGAATGGAAACTGTGAGCCAGGACTTCTCGTTCTTGTCTGGAAGAATGGACAAACATTCCCCTAGACACACTCCTAAACCTTGTGGACAGCCTTCCCAGAAGAGTTGAAGCTGTTATAGCTGCAAAGGGTGGGCCAACTTAATATTGAACCCTATGGACTAAGACAGGGATGCCATTAAAGTTCATGTGCGTGTAAAGGTAGGGGTCTCTATACTTTTGGCAATATACAGTATATATGCACAGTCACCAGCCTCTTTATTATGTACACCTGTTCAATTATTTGGTAACACAAATTGCTAATAGCTGCAAAGGGTGCACCAACTTTATATTGAATAGACTAAGACTGGGATGTCATTAAAGTTCATGTGTATACAAAGGCAGGTGTCTCAATACTTTTGGCAATACAGTGCATATATACAGTATAATATACTGTGTGTGTGTGTGTGTGTATATATATATATAAATTTTTATTTTTTTTTTTAACTTTGTTATAAATGTATTTAAAGATTTTTAGGAATAATCATAATAGTGTCAAATCTAACATCTAGGGATGTGCTGTTCATTTACCTTGTTGTTGGCAATCATTTTTCCTACCTGAAAATTGCAATGATACTGCTTTTTTCTACTACAGCTAATCAAGCCAATCACTTTACATGAGAGGTCCAGCGCACTTAATGGCTGAAGTGCTCTGCTCTTAGAAGTAATACCTTAATTATGAACATAAAATATGCTATGCTTTTCAAAGTATAGCTCTGGAAAGTATAATACTTTTCAATAAAGTAGACCTGAAATACTTCTGAAAGTACACCTGTCCCAGTAGAGCACTATGGATGCATTGGTGGCCTCTATTCAATAATTCTAGTTGTTTATTCTCTGGCTTCAGTATTTTTGAATCTACAGCAGAAAAGCAAGCTTGCTCTGTTTGCTCTCCAAGAAAATGGAAGTTCAGAAATAGGCTTAGACAAGCTGGCTGCAGACATTTGAATATATTGCATTCTAGTATTTAAAAGAGAAGTATGGCCAAAGCTTTTCTGGCCATACTTGTTTTGTGGCTCACAGAAGTGCACTTACTTTTGTTCTAATGTGGCAAAGAAACAGCTGATAGTAGGCTATTGCCTGTTATCAGCTGAAGGGGCAAAACCGCTCCAGGCTCTGGAAGGATCTCTATAATATTTTTGGGATTCACCCAACTGCCTGAATGACAGTTGGCTCCACCTCTCAGAGTGCAGCTGGAAGCCTGAGCAAGCTGCCCCCCCAAGCCAGAGGATTCAGTGAGCTCTGGAAGAACAGAGCAGAGAGTGTTGACTGACATTCACCAGTCACCACTCCAAGCAGACTGATATATTAACAGTCATGTGATCTCTCTGTCTTAGACTTGACATGGGACAGCTGCAACATCACACTGATGCTGCAGCATAGAATTAGTAAAGTTAGAAAAGTTTTTAGTGTTTTTTTTTGCTTTTTGTTTTTTTTAACATGCTCATACTTCTTCTTTAGGCTCCATGCACACTGGGAGTTTTCATAACGCTGGTAACATTAGCTGTTTAAAGTCACGTTAAAGACGTGATTTTTTCAGCGTTTTTGCATTAGCGTTTAGCCGCATTTTTTTAGCATTTCTTTTGACCAAAAAAAATTTTCTTTTTGCTCAAAAATGTGCAAAAATGCTGGTTTGCCACGTTGTACTGCGTTTTGCTGCATTTTTCAGTGTTAGAATGTTTTTACAGCTGAAAAACTCCTCTAGAAACCCACTGGTTCTGGGTTTTTTTTTCCAGACAAAAAATGCCCCTGCCAAAAAATGCTGATTACAGTCTATGTGTGCATGGGCACATAGGATAACATGCTGGGGAGTTTACTGGCTGTAGAAAAAAATGCCAAAAGCCAAAAACAGCAGCTGTAAAAACTTCCCATGTGCAGGAGGACTAAAGGATATACAAGTGATTTGTGTAGAAACAAAGAAGAATTGAAGAAGATGAGCAGGCTAAAAGTGTAGCTCTAACTTTGCAACAAAGAGAGAAACCCTTACATTACATAATGTAGAAGAGGAGATCTAAATAAGAATCGTTATCAAGTAAAAAGCAATAGCAAGCAGAAATGTAAAATATTTGTTAGTTATGCTATGTGATCATGAACGTGTCCCAACTTTACTGCAAAAGTACAAATGCACTTTAACCACTTCACTTCTTTAGGCTGTTTAAAAATGTCACTGATCTGAAGTAGCTAAAACTGTTTTTGGCTGAAGCTATGAGCTCAGTGTTATTTTTTTCAGCGATTGGATACTCAGTAAAAGTGATCCATGCAGCCCAATCACTTTTATAGTGGTGAGAAATGCTGCCCCCAATATATGCTTTATTATATAAATTGGAAGGCAGGGGAGACATGAGAGGTCTAATAGTCCCCTGCTGTCTCCATAAAGAGGCCCTGTTACCTATCCATACCATCACAGGGCAACCAATATAATGTTTGGGGTTAGAGGTCATTTGTTTAGCATCAAAATGCTGACTTTAAAGCAGAGCTCCAACCAAAAGGGGAAGCTCCACTTTAAGCCTTTGTCCTCTGCTCCCCATTAAGGATTGGTACCTTTGGGGAGAGGGTACCTAAATTTGACAGGTACCCGCCCCCACTTTCTGCTGCGATCGCCTTATGTGGTTGGAAGCGGAATTTGTCCTCCCCCCTCCCTCCCCGTAGTCTTCTGGGACATGTGACAGGTCCCAGAAGACTATGGGACTATTCACAATGCGCAGTGCTACTCTCGCATGCGCAGTGGGCACCCGGCTGTGAAGCCGCAAGCTGTCACAGCCGGGTGCCCACACTGAAGATGCCTGGGTGAGAAGATGGCTGGTGAAACCAGCCGTGGTGAGGACAATGGTGGACCGAGGGACAGGTAAGTGTCTGTATTTTAAAACTTTTATTTTTTTTATTCAGCTGGAACTTTGCTTTAATATGTGTGTGAAAATCTTAAAAATTGCCCCAAGTGCTTAAGTGTATTGCACCACCTTCCGAGTACATTGGCTGTCTGCGATGCACAGGCGTTCTTTGAAGAGGTGTGCAGGCAGCCTGCTGAAATCAATGACAGGTGGATGGCTGCATTGACCTCCACACACATCCTGATGTGCACATTCATGCAGTTACAATGTAGAGATCAGGGTGCAGATGAACTGCATTCTGACCTATGCACCAGATCTGCATGGATATGCACTCTGGGATGTGCATAGAAGCCTGTGTACCAAACCACTTGTCAATGATTTAAACAGGCTACATGCACACCCCTGCAAGGAACACTTGTGCATCACGGGCAGCTGAAGAGGGCCTTTCACATGGTGTACATTCATGTGAATGAGGCCTTAAAGTGTATTTGATCCCAGGAACAAAAATATAATTTACTGAAGCTGACCAGCCTTTAGTGACTAAATTAGTTTACTTTTATCCATTTTTTGCTTTGGTAATTTGCCCGGTAGCATGCCTCCTGTTCAAAGGTGACAACACTCACTCACTGTACTCTATCTATGGAGAAGTAGCCTTTTCACCTTAGGATAAGAAGTGTGGACAACAGGACACCTTCCTTTCTTCTCATCTGTATACTATAGCAGTGTGATGTTATGTAGTAAACAGAGAGAACTGGAAACAATGTAACTGATAAAGAGTACTGCAAAAGTAAGAAGCAAGGGAATTAAACAACTCACAAGATTTCCAGCAGGATCAACAGGTATTTGTTTGTGTGTATTCAACAGAAATATCAAAAAATTATAAATTGTTTTTGTAGCAAACAAAAAGAGAGAAAATACAAACGTTAATTGTTAAAGTTTAAATGCACTTTGAAATGTGACCCTAGGGTCTACTTATAAAAAGTTAGTGTAGTGCTTCCTCCACATGAGTCACTTAGTATGATGGGTCCTCTGTTATCTTCCACGACTCTATAAACTGCTTTGTCCCCTCTGACACATCTATATACAGTATATATTAGCATGTTGTAAGGAACTATGTTAGCTTAGGTATTAATGTACTGGCACAACTATATTAGCATATGAAGTTAGACACCAAACTTTGTGACTGTAAGTAAGCTAAGGATATTATTGCAAAGCAAATTCTCTCCAGTGATCTAACTGACATACTGTACACACAAAGCTATGATATGGCAGTTAGTTCAGATCACAGTGGCACTAAGCAAAATCTAACTGGTGTCAGCAGTATTGGTATACAGCAGCATAAACCATGAACCATATAAATCAAGAACAGCATAAACAGCAATGAATCTCATAGAACCTCTTATGCAGTAAACCACTAGCAATTGTATAATAGTGCAATAATAGTGCAACCAACAACTATGCCACTTTCAAAGCAACTTAAATCCCTTTTCTTCCCCATTCTGATGCTCGATGTGAACTTCAGCAAGAAGTCTTCACCACGTCTAGATGCCTAAATGCATTGATTTGCTGCCATGAGATTGGCTGATTAGCAATTTGAGTTACAAAGCAACTGAACAGGTGCTTTGTATCAGGTTCACACACTCACCTAATAAAGTGGCAGGTGAGTGTGTGTGTATGTATGTATGTATGTATGTATATATATATATATATATATATATATATATATATATATAATTATTATACAAGATTTACAGTTCTCAGCATAAATGAGTGCACCCTAACAGATTTGACAGGAAACCTTTCCTTTCAGAATCAACATTTACTATGGCACACTATACTACAAAATACTCCCACAAATGCGGGCTATTGATTGCAAACAAGATTTGTTAATTTGCACACACAAAAAAGTATTTTTCGTAACAAATTTATTCAAGACCACATTGCAAAAATGAATACACCCCGACAAATCCTAATTAACAAGAATTCAACTACAGGTGAGTCTAATTATTCATTAAACAGGTGTCCAGCAGACAACTGATTATAAAAGGGCAGAACTTAACAAAGAAAACCCCTTCCCATGTTGTCAGAAATGGCACCACATGGAAGAGAAATATCACAAGGCCTGAGAAAGAAAATAATTTCTTTACACAGGTAAGGTGAAGGCTTCATGAAAATCAGCAAAGCTTTATTGTCGCAAAAGTGATACAAAAATGTAACAAAGATGGAACTGCAACCATCTCACAGAGATGTCCAGGCTGCCCACGGAAGTTAATACCTCGACAAGAGTGTCTTCTGATGAGAAGGGTTGAAGAAAATTGCCATGCAAGTTCACTGCAGTTAGCTAAAGAAGTAGAAAGCCAAACTGGGTTGTTTCCAGTGACACAATATGGCGTATATTGCAGAGGAAAGGCATGCAAGGTGTCATCCACGAATGAAGCATCTCTTAAAGCCCATGCACAAAAAAACCCACCTAGAATTTGCCAGGGCCCAGGCTGATAAAGAAGACTACTGGGACTCGGTACTCTGGAGTGATGAGACGAAAATAAATGTTCTTGGAACTGGTGACTTCAAAACTGTATGGCATCACAAAGGTGATGAGTACAATGCATGGTGCCTACAGTGAAACATGGTGGTGGAAGTGTCCTTCTGTGGGGCTGCATGAGTGCTACTGGTGTGGGGGAGCTGCATTTCATTGATGGTATTATGAATTCACAGATGTACGGCACTTGCACTTTTCCAATATGACAATAATCCAAAACAAACATCTAAGGCCACTGTTGCATTTCTGAATAAGATTCAGTGGCCAAGTATGTCTCCTGATCTGAACCCAATGGAATACCTATGGGGAATCCTGAAGAGACAAGTTGAGCATCACTCGCCATCTAGCATCTAGAGGTCATTCTTGAAGAATGGAAAAAGATGTTGCAATATGTCGCCAACTTGTTCATTCCATGCCTAGAAGACCTGGTGCTGTCCTTACAAATCATGGAGGTCATACAAAATACTAGATGTAGTAGTTTCTGTTGTGGGGTGTATTCATTTTTGCATCAACTATTTTGAGCAAAAGGGAGGATTTTGTAATCTAAGTTATATTAACCTTACTTTCATGTAATGAGCTAAACTAATGTTCTATAAAACTCAGTTTTGTCAAAATTTTGGAAATTGTTCTTTTTTTCATTGAGATATTGATTAAAATCTTACTTTTCAAAAGAGTGTACTCATTTATGTTGAGCACTGCATATAGCAGAAACAGTCAATGCAGTGCTTTACAATATATAGGGGGACAGTACAATTACAATACAGTTCAATACAGAAGGAATAGTGGGTCCTGCTCATGGAGCTTACAAATCTAAAGGAAGGTGAGGTGATACAAAAGGTGATAGCTGCAGGAGATGATCTGGTGGAGGTGATTCAAGTACAATTCTTAGGTGGAGGCTGGGTAGGCTTCCCTGAATAGGTGAGTTTTCAAAGATCGCACAAAGGCAGACAGGATGGGGGCTGACCAGACATACTAGGGCAGGGAGCTCCAGAGGATGGGAGAGGTTCTGGAGAAGTCCTGGAGGCTGGCATGGGAGGAGGTGACCAGAGAGCTAGAGAGCAAGATGTCTTCGGAGGAGCGGAGCGGACGATTTGGACAATATCTGCGAATGATATTGGTGATGTAGCGAGGGGCAGTGTTGTGGATGGCTTTGTATGTTGTGGTTAGTAATTTGAATTGTATACGCTTGGATAGTGGAAGCCAGTGAAGGGATTGGCAGAAAGTTGCTGATCGGTTGGTAAGGTGTATAAGTCTAGCAGCCGCATTCATAATAGACTGAAGGGGAGATAGCCTGTGTAAAGGTAGGCCAGTGAGGTGCAGTAATCAAGGCGGTATATAACCAAGGTGTGGATAAGTTGTTTTGTCCTGTCAGTAGTCAGGAGGGGGGAATTCTGTAAATTTTGTGGAGGTTGAGGCAGCAAGTTTTAGCCAGTGATTGGATGTGGGGCCCTAAGGATAGATCAGAGTCTAGGATTACAGCTAGCACACTGGCATGTGGGAAGCGACCAATGGTTGTGCTGTTTATCTTAATGGTAAAGTCATGAGTGGGGGATCGGGGGGGAGGAAATATTACAAGCTCAGTTTTTGAAAGATTGAGTTGCAGAGGCCTGTAATCCATACTGATATATTGCTCAGTAGATTTGTGATATGTGAGGAGATCAAGGGGGTGAGCTGGGGGGGTGGAGAAATAGATCTGGGTGTCACCAGCTGGTTCTGCATGTAGAGAGAAGAGCAAGTGTGTCCAGGGAGGATGATAGTAAGTTGTTGTAGGCAGGTGTGGCTAGGCCTGGGCAGGACAGGGCCATAAAGGCACCCGGTAGCATAGTGAAGAAGGGAAGGGCTGAGGTGGCGGAAGTTCTGCAGGAAACTGTATGCTGGTTGGAGGCATGGTAGCTAGGAGACAGGGAGAGTGTGAAGCTGATAAATTTGTGATCAGATAGAGGAAAGTTGATGTTAGAGAGGTTACAGGGAGTGCATAGGTGAGAGAATACAAGGTCAAGAGTGTTTCCATTAGAGTTAATTTGTGTCTATTGTGTTAGGTTAATAGAGGAGGTTAGGGTAAGTAGTTGAGAAGTGGCTGAGGTGTTGACATTGTTAAGAGGAATGTTAAAGTCACAGAGGACGATGGTGGGTACCACAGAGGAGAGAAAGTAGGATAGCCATGCAGAAAAGTCATCAAGAAAGCATGACACTGGGCTGGGAGGCTAGTAGATGACTGTAGTGGTGTGAACCTCCTGCGCTCAAACTGATTTTAAACGATAATATTAATAGCGAAAATCTTTCAACATTAAATCATATATCCAATGATCCTCAAAAATTAAAATGTGAAACAAATGTAGCGCTAATCGCTTGATATTCAAATAAATCAATGTGCAAATAAATCCCTTCAATTATAAGTGAATAAGCGTGCTACTATAAATAACCTCGTGCTTACAAAAAAACAACACAAAAAAGACTCCTATAGTGATGGTGAAAAACCAGTCTTATTGACTGACATAACAGTGCGTATTTAAACAAATATACATAAACACACAATGTGCACTAATATATATATATATATATATATATATATATATATATATATATATATATATATATATACACACCTACGCAAATCCCATAAAGTTAATAAAACAACCTCATGTGCAAATGTGAACTCCGATTAGTGACATAGTATACACAGAAAATTCTGTTTTCATGCGTTTTTTAAAGTCCAATCTTTCAATAATCACACTCCAGTGAACAAACAACTCGTGCTGATATCCGTGTAAAAACGTGGGTTGATGACTATACAGAAAATCATCCGATCACCGGCTGGATTAGCCTCTCACCTTACATACTCGACCCTTGCGAGTCACAGCGTTTTAATAGGATCCCTCTCACAGATCCTCCAGGTTAGTATCACTCCAAACGACAGCTCCCACTATGTGCAGACCTCCCTCTGGGGGTCAGAACTCCAATACTGGCTCCTTCTCCAGGCAAGGTCACATACTGCGCTCCTCTGCTGCTAATTCCACATCGGTGGAAACGCATGAAAACAGATTATTGTGTGTATACTATGTCACTAATCAGAGTTCACATTTGCACATGAGGTTGTTTTATCCACTTTATGGGATTTGCGTAGGTGTGTATATATATATATATATATATATATATATATATATATATATATATATATATTAGTGCACATTGTGTGTTTATGTATATTTGATTAAATACGCACTGTTATGTCAGTCAATAAGACTGGTTTTTCACCATCACTATAGGAGTCTTTTTTGTGTTGTTTTTTTGTAAGCACGAGGTTATTTATAGTAGCACGCCAATTCACTTATAATTGAGGGGATTTATTTGCACATTGATTTATTTGAATATCAAGCGATTAGCACTACACTTGTTTCACATTTTAGTAGATGACTGTGATTCTCAGACAAACAGAAGAAAAATTACGAATACAGTGCACTTCAAAAGAGCAGAGGGGCAGAGAGAGAGTTGTGGAAAGAACCTGGATTGTGCTTTGTGGGGAAAGAAGAAGTCCAACTCCGCCCCTGTCTGTCTGCTGGGTCTGGGTGAGTGAGTCCAGAGGAGCCCACCATGGGAGAGGGCATCTGAGGAGACAGATTTGAATTCCTGGAGCCAGGTATCAGTAATAGCAAGTAGGTTGAGAGAGTGGGAGAGGAAGAGGTCATTGACAGAGGAAAGTTTGTTAAAGACTGATCAGTATTCCAGAGGGCACATAAGAGGCCCTCCTGGATCGTGGAAGCATGGGAATTGAGATAAGAGAGTGAGGGTTGCGGCTGCTGCCAGAAAAGGGAGACTGCTGCTTTTTCAGGTGGGAGTTTAAAGATGGAGGGCCAGGGTTTGAGGCGATGTCTCCAGAAGTTAGTAGTAGGGTGAGGGAGGTGAGGTGGGAGTGGGATTTATATGTGAACAGATGCAACAGTAATTTGGAGGTGGTGACATTATCTGGGCTCAGAAAGAGCAGGTGGCGTAATACTGAGAGGGCAGAAGTGAGGGTGATATATACAGGCAGTGAGATGGCGGCAAGGAGGGGTAAAGAAATGAGAGTTTGAGAAGAGAGGGCATTATAGCAAAAAGGGAAGTTAGTAAGAGCATGTTGGAGGTTGAGCAGAAAATAAAGAGGAAGGCTGAGGGAAAAAGGAAAGAAAAAGAGCACTTGCAGACTACTTGGGGTGGAGCACTAATATTTGTACTTGTCTTTGTTAAGGTGCCTTGGTTAAAGTACCGTGTTGAAAGGACCATACACTTAGCACTTAGCCAGCTTGTACCCCTTGCCAGTCATCTCAAGAATTTATACTTGGATGGATTAGGGAAGGTTAGACAATTATTCAATTAACAGCTAATAAAAAACAGATGGTGAAAGTTTTCTGCCCTAAACAAACACTACACTCCAAAGAATCCACTTTATCGAAACCAAGATAAAACCAATACAGACAGTGGAAATACAGTGGGGGACTAGAAGGTAAACGTGTTTCACGCTAAAGGCAGCGCTTATTCTTTACCCCATTATATTGGTGCACTTGTTACACTCCTTTAAGTGCAGTCCTCAGTTGGATCACTAACAGTGAAACAAAAGCACTGCTGAATCTGCTCCACAGTCCTGGTAAACGTTTTGAATGTTTGGTGGTCTGCCGTCCTCAAAAACCCTGGTCCCAGTCCTCAAGCTCACGTCCTTACAGGCTTTCCTCTTTTTGTAGGCACACACACAAAACTCACAGGTCTGCTGCGGTCCCAGTACACAGAGACTGTGTCTCCGTTGTCTGGATACAGAACACAAAAATGGCTCTAACTGTTTCTGGTCTCTGCACAGCACTGTCCAGACCTCTGCACATTTTCCCAAGAAAACTTTGCTCAACAAAGGTCCCAATACTTACAGCCACACCTTTTCCCAGCAAAGACCCAGATTCTCTAGCAAAAGCCTGGTAAAACCTCTCTGTTCTCCTCCTCTTGCTGCAGGGTAGTCTGGGTAGTGAAGTCCACAGCCCCTAGCCCCTATTCACTTTCATTATATTGCACTCCTTGAGGACTTCAAATCCAGTGTGTGAGACATAATCCCTCTTCCCCTGTATCACCGAAACTGCTGCCAGAAGGGGGGGGGGTTATCATACATATAACGCAGCACAGCTATGGGGGGAAAAGAGAGAGCAGGGGGAAAAGAGAGGGCAGGTGCAAAGCACAGCCCACCCTGCAGACACACAGTGGCAGGGGGACTTGGAGGGGGGGGGGGCCGAATGCTTCTCTAGCTGGCAGAGCACCAGGCTACTTTTGCAAAGAACGTTACCTATTCAAAGTGCATATATATTTGTTCTGTGCAAATAGGTAAAAAACAAATATTATTAGGCTATTTTCGGGGCTGGTTAAGTGTTTTCTGTTGACTTAAAATTGAAAAAATCACATTTTACAAGTGTACATTTACCATTCATAACAAATTGCTATGCAAATAGTTTTTTTTTATAAACAGACCCCTTAGTCTTGGTATTGTTCTCTTTCTCTGGTATTTCACTCATTATTCAGCTTCAAAATAATGTACAACTAAGATTTCTTATCACAAAAAAGACTATTACAGGAAATACATGGAAAGAATTACACAAGAAAAACTAAAGAGCTAAAACACGATTGATTGATTTGTATTTGTAAAAGCTCCAGTAGCAAAGAGTAAAGAAACAGTTGCAAAACAGATTGAGGAAGTTTCCGTAAAACAAGCAGGGTTACTAAATTGCGCTCTGTCAAGGCACTATGGACTATAAAATGAGGAGTAATCTGTCAGTGTCAGACATCATGTATATCCAGCGGTTCCACCTGGCATATTGCTGCAGAGTTACTATTGCGCTCTGTGTGAAGTTCTCATCATTAACTCTCAGAGCCCTCTGTCAGCTCTTAACTTGTCCATCAAAAGATTTGGATGGTGTTCACAGGCAACTGATTTTCTCTTCATGTGCATTTTAACTTGTAATCTTTTGTGAGAAATGTCTATGTATCAATGAGTTCACAGAATAACTTCTGATTTTGTAGTCTTGTTATTATTTGTTTTATATAAAACAAATCTGTATGAATCTTAATAATAAAAGATGTTTAGATGCAATAATTATTCAAAATGTGAAATGCAAACTGTGAAATTGAACTTCATCCTTTAAGCACAGTGGAATTAATTACTATTAATAAAACTTATTTCCAGCCCCTCATATGGTCTATGCTATTTACATTTAATTTAATGAATGACCCAGTCAGGAGAATCGTTAGTTGGAACATACTGGTTCTTGTTATTATTGTTATTGTTTGCAATATAGATCAGTGTGATCTGTGGAGAATCATGCACATCAGGAACATTGAGAAGAACAAAACATTCTTGACTTGCCTTTACACTCTGGTCACATCAAGCTGGAATTTGAAATTGTGCGACTTACAGTGAAGTCGCACGGCTTCAAAGTCTGGGGACATGCCGATTTCAGGTTACAATTTTCAAGACATCTGACATAGATGTCTATGGAAATCCCACCAAAAGTAGTGCATCTACTACTTAAGAAATCGGTGCAACACCGACCGTGTTGGAACCACACTGGTATGACCGCTGTAATTGTGGACAATAAGGTGCGACTTGGCATGTGATTTGCAAGTTGCATGCCATGCAAATCGCATGCCAAATCGCACCCAGTTTGACCAGGGTCTTAGGAATGAGCACCTGGTTTTGTCTGAACACAGGTCTGGATTGAACTTTGCTTGTTCTGGTGTTTCAGCATAAGCCAAACACTGTACATAACCAAAAAACCCTTGTGCTGAATGTGTACTCAAATGAAATTCTAAATAATCGCATTAAAGTAATAATGAACAAATAATGACCACTGCTGCCACCTTAAATGAAATAACTATACATAAGTGAACATAAATAATCCAGTGGCACTGTGACCAACTTATGAATGAAACACATTCTCCATTAATAAAATATAATAAAATTAAATTAAACAATCATGATGTAAATCAATCAACTAATATGAAAATAAAGTCCATCATAACATGTAGATATCACTTTCAGTGTTGTGATCTTCTTATTTTTTCAATATTCCCAAACCAAAATCACCACGTGCTCATGAAACCGCCTTCCCTTTTAGGTATGCACTCACCAAACCCACATGCCTTCCACTCTCATGGTCGGCATGTATTGCTTGTAAAATCTCCAATTGTGGTATCACCATGTAAACTTCATAGACTTTATAAATCTTCTTACTCCTCTCCACCAGATATCATGGTCATGTAAAAATAAGAGATAAACTCCAATGCTACAGTAACCAATATTCTCTACTTTATTACATAAGTAAAAAGCCACTCACAAACTATACTAGAAAAAATGCTTGTTATGATCCAGTAATGTAAGATGCGTGTGTCATACTCTCACCACCGTCGGATCCCACAAAATGGTGTTCCCGCACTGTACATAGTGGCAGGTTTTTATCCCACTGATATATAGGACAGCTTCCTTCTTCCTGTCAAAGTACCTTATTCTCAAATTCATGGGGCAGGGACCTCTTCCCTGAAACCTTGGTCTGGTGGTTGTGCGGAGTCTGTGGTCATGGGGCTTATTTGAATCTAGATGCTCCCTTTATTAACAAGGGGGCTCCAAATGCTGTATCCCCATGTGAAAGAGTAACTGATTACATAGTACTCCAGCTCATTCACAAACAATATGTAATGTGTAAACAGACATACACAGTTTGATGATTCCTTTATGAAAAAAAAAAGATATATATATATATATATATCCCACGATTATACATCCATCATCAATGTAGATCCACATCAATTGTCATTGACCCTGAAAAGAAAAAAAACTGAATCCCAGTCCCAGCCGTAAAATGTATACAATGGGGCGTGATCGCCTGGGTGACATCACTGACCATATTTGGACATGTCCATATTTGGTCAATTACTTAATTTGTCCAATCACAGCTAATCACATGATAAGAAAATGACGGTTATTGGAAGTCCTCTCCTCACTCTGACAGCACGTGAAGAGAGGAGAGCCGATAAGCAGCAATCCTCAGAGGCGACATCTACACTGATAATCAGGGCATTGATTATCAGTGCATCCCCATCAGTGCCCATCATGCTGCCTTCCAGGGCCCATCATTGCCTCCTGTCAGTGCCCATCAGTGGTGCCTTTCAGTGCCCATCAGTGATACCTGTAAATGCCCATCAGTGCCATGTATCAGTGCCTCCTCATCAATGCAGTCTATCAGTACACATCAGTGCAACCTATCAGTGCCAGTCAGTGCTGCCTATCAGTGCCAGTCAGTGCCGCCTATCAGTGCCACATATCAGTGCCCACCAGTGCTACATATCAGTGCTGCCTTTCAGTGCCCATCAGTGAAGCCTTTCAGTTCCCATCAGTACCTCCTCATCAGTATCTCCTCATCAGTGCCACCTATCAGTGCCACCTGTAAGTGCCCCCTATCAGTGTAGGCTCATCAGTAGAGATGAGCGAATCGAAGTATCCGAAGTGGAATTCGAGTCGAATATCGGAAAAATTTCGATTCGTGCCGAATCCGAAAAACAGCCTAATTCGGACGCGCGAATCGAAATTTTTCCGAAAATGGCGGCTGACGTGCGGCGACGGAGCGGGGATGTCGGGGAAGGCGCGCAGACAAGGCGCGCTGCCCCATAATGCATTCCTCAACGACATGTGATCGCATCAGCCAATCAGCAGCCAGCCAGCCAGCACTGTGTAATGGTCGAGGTATATATAGCGGCCATTTTGGAAATCTTCATTTGCCTGCAGTCATTGAACAGAGGCAGACCGCTCTGTACTAGGGACAGGGACAGAGTTAGGGCCACAGAAACGAGAATTGGGGACAGAGAGAAGTTACTTAGGGACAGAGAACCATTACTCAGGGACACAGACTTGTTAATGAGGGCCACAGAATCGTTATTTAGGGACAAAGAAACGCTAGTTAGGGCCACAGAATTCATACTCAGGGACAGACAGAATTTTCACTCAGTGCCAGAGAATTGTTACTTAGGGCCACAGAAACGTTATTAGGGCCACAGAATTTTTACTCAGGGACAGACAGAATTGTTACTGAGTGCCAGAGAATTGTTACTCAGGGACAGACAGAATTGTTACTGAGTGCCAGAGAATTGTTACTCAGGGACAGACAGAATTGTTACTGAGTGCCAGAGAATTGTTACTCAGGGACAGACAGAATTGTTACTGAGTGCCAGAGAATTGTTACTCGCACAGACACAAAATTGTTACTTGCACAGACACAGAATTGTTACTCGCACAGACAGAATTGTTACTCAGGGCCACAGAATTCATACTCAGGGACAGACAGAATTGTTACTGAGTGCCAGAGAATTGTTACTCAGGGACAGACAGAATTGTTACTGAGTGCCAGAGAATTGTTACTCAGGGACAGACAGAATTGTTACTGAGTGCCAGAGAATTGTTACTCAGGGACAGACAGAATTGTTACTGAGTGCCAGAGAATTGTTACTCGCACAGACACAAAATTGTTACTTGCACAGACACAGAATTGTTACTCGCACAGACACAGAATTGTTACTCAGGGCCACAGAATTCATACTCAGGGACAGACAGAATTGTTACTGAGTGCCAGAGAATTGTTACTCAGGGACAGACAGAATTGTTACTGAGTGCCAGAGAATTGTTACTCAGGGACAGACAGAATTGTTACTGAGTGCCAGAGAATTGTTACTCGCACAGACACAAAATTGTTACTTGCACAGACACAGAATTGTTACTCGCACAGACACAGAATTGTTACTCAGGGCCACAGAATTCATACTCAGGGACAGACAGAATTGTTACTGAGTGCCAGAGAATTGTTACTCAGGGACAGACAGAATTGTTACTGAGTGCCAGAGAATTGTTACTCAGGGACAGACAGAATTGTTACTGAGTGCCAGAGAATTGTTACTCGCACAGACACAAAATTGTTACTTGCACAGACACAGAATTGTTACTCGCACAGACACATAATTGTTACTCAGGGCCACAGAATTCATACTCAGGGACAGACAGAATTGTTACTGAGTGCCAGAGAATTGTTACTTAGGGACAGACAGAATTGTTACTGAGTGCCAGAGAATTGTTACTCAGGGACAGACAGAATTGTTACTGAGTGCCAGAGAATTGTTACTCGCACAGACACAAAATTGTTACTTGCACAGACACAGAATTGTTACTCGCACAGACACAGAATTGTTACTGAGTGCCAGAGAATTGTTACTCAGGGACAGACAGAATTGTTACTGAGTGCCAGAGAATTGTTACTCAGGGACAGACAGAATTGTTACTGAGTGCCAGAGAATTGTTACTCGCACAGACACAAAATTGTTACTTGCACAGACACAGAATTGTTACTCGCACAGACACAGAATTGTTACTCAGGGCCACAGAATTCATACTCAGGGACAGACAGAATTGTTACTGAGTGCCAGAGAATTGTTACTCAGGGACAGACAGAATTGTTACTGAGTGCCAGAGAATTGTTACTCGCACAGACACAAAATTGTTACTTGCACAGACACAGAATTGTTACTCGCACAGACACAGAATTGTTACTCAGGGCCACAGAATTCATACTCAGGGACAGACAGAATTGTTACTGAGTGCCAGAGAATTGTTACTCAGGGACAGACAGAATTGTTACTGAGTGCCAGAGAATTGTTACTCAGGGACAGACAGAATTGTTACTGAGTGCCAGAGAATTGTTACTCGCACAGACACAAAATTGTTACTTGCACAGACACAGAATTGTTACTCACACAGACACAGAATTGTTACTCGCACAGACACAGAATTGTTACTCAGGGCCACAGAATTCATACTCAGGGACAGACAGAATTGTTACTGAGTGCCAGAGAATTGTTACTCAGGGACACCTAATCGTTGAATTAAATAGTATGTCAGACAACATGCAGAGGAGTGGCAGAGGAGGCAATGTTTTAGGAGCGAGCAGACGTGGCAGCAGAGGAAGGGGTCGAGGCAGCAGTATTCGCAGCCAGAGGCCAGTGCTCCCGGTGTCATCCAGCGGTCGTGTCTCCACCGACAACCCTGCCGTCATTGATTGGTTGGCTCGGTCGTCTTCCTCTTCCCAGGTCACCTCTGACACCTACAGCCAACGGTCGGTGGGTACGTCAGACACAACCGTTAGTTGGCATGGCCCGGGAGCAAGCCCACTGAAATCACGTGTCCTCTACCTGCCCCTGTCCTTTGCTGTTCCCTCACCAAGCGAAGTATCGCATGCTGTGGGCTCAGCCCCACTGTACAGTGAGGAAGAGCTAACAGAGGGCGGTCAGGAACGGGGGGAGACATCGGCCTTTTCAGCAGCCAAGCGAACAAGTACTGGCGAGGAGAGTGGCTCGGTAGCCGGTCTAGAGACAGGTCTGTCTCCTGACCCAGACGCAGCCGAGGGGGCTAGTAGTGAGGCGGAGACCCTACTTGATGATGAGGAGGTTGATCGCACTTGGCAGCCTCGTCGTCATCAGGCAATTTCTTCCGCATCATCAGGAGAAGAGGGTGGCAGCTTGGCAGCGAGCAAAACAGTCGGTGGGTTGCCCAGGAGACAGCAGCAGGGTCGCATCAGTGTCAGTGGAGCCAAACGTCCACGGAGTAGAGCACCAGCTCCACTGCAGCCTACCACCACGGCCAGTAGTGGTGCCGGTGCGCACGGAGGAAGTAGCAGTCAGCCAGTGAAGAGTAGCGGGGGCAAAGTTTCCTACTCGGTGGTGTGGCAATTTTTCCTCAAGCCGCCCGAGGAAGTAAACGTAGCCGTATGTCGACTATGTGGCCAGAAATGCAAGCGTGGCCAGGGGGCCCATGTTGGGACTACAGCGTTGCGTCAGCATATGCAGCGTCACCATTCGGTGGCCTGGGAAAACCGTGATAAACATACGGCGGTTCTGCCTGCCCCAGCCCCCGCTCCATCACCCGCTCCGTTACTTGCTCCGTCACCCGACGTCGTCAATCGCCCTCTATCAGCCAGTCAAGGCTCCAACACCTCTGCTGAGGGGAGTTGTCGCTCGTTGGCATCTTCCGCTCGTTCAGATGCTCCTTCTCCTGCTACTCCTCTTCTCGGATTCCGTCAACAGTCTTTCTTGGAATCCGTATCCAAGAGACAACAGTTTGCGAGCACGCACCCGACGGTGCAAAAGCTGAACGTCCTCCTGTCCAAGTTGCTGGTGCTGCAGTCCCTCCCTTTCCAACTGGTGGACTCAGCACCTTTCCGAGAAATGATGGCTTGTGCCGCGCCGCGGTGGAGAGTGCCAAGCCGTCATTTCTTTGCCCAAAAGGCAGTGCCAGCCCTGCATTCACATGTAGAAGAGATGGTGGGCCAGTCTTTGAGCATGTCGGTCTCTGCCAAAGTGCACGGCAGCGCCGACGTGTGGAGCTGTAACTACGGTCAGGGACAGTACATGTCATTTACGGCCCACTGGGTGAACGTGGTGCCGGCACAGCCGCACCAGCAACTTGGACAGGTCACGACGCTTTTGCCTCCACGTTTGCACGTCCTTGGTCCAGCAAGCATGTCCGCCTCTACCACCTCTTTTTCCGCCGTGTCCTCAGCCGCCACCCCCGTGCCAAGTCCCATTACCCGACCGGCATATCACATGTGCAGGGCGCAACGGTGTCACGCTGTGCTGCACCTGGTATGCCTTGGCGAACGTAGTCACACAGGGGAGGAACTGCTGAGTGTAATGAACAGAGAAATCGACAGATGGCTGTCTCCGCGCAAACTAAAAATCGGAACCATGTTGACTGACAACGGAAAGAAGATGGTGTCTGCTCTGCGTCAAGGAAGGTTGTGCCATGCGCCATGCATGGCTCACGTGTTCAATCTGGTTGTCAAGCGGTTCCTAAAATCCACCATCCCACTGCAAGACATCCTTAAAATGTCACGTAAACTGTGCATGCATTTCAGCCATTCCTACACCGCAAAGAACACCCTCATTGAGCTGCAGCGGCAGAACGGAATTCCACAGCATCGCCTGATCTGCGACGTTGCAACAAGGTGGAATTCAACCCTACACATGTTAGACCGCCTTTACGAGCAGCGAAAGGCCATCACCGATTTCCTGATGTTACAAGCGGATAAAGGTACTCCCCTGTGTAACTTAGATGTCAGCCATTGGCAGCTCATGCGTGACACCTGCCGCTTGCTCAGGCCCTTTGAGGAGGCCACGCTATTCGTGAGTCGGCAGGACTATGGGATGAACGACGTCATTCCTCTGTTGCACGTCCTGGAACAAATGCTGTTAACAATGGCTTGTCAGGGTGCGGTAGACGTGGCGCACAGATCTCAACGCCACATGACCCCTGTGGGGGCAGGACAGGAAGAAGAGGAGGAGGTAGAGGAGGACATTTGTGCTCAGGAATTATTGAGTGAAATGGGTGGTTTTTCCACTCAGCGGACAGGAGTGGAGGAGCAGGAGCATCTGGTAGAGGAGGAGGAGGAGGAGACAGAGGACCCAGACGCACCGTGGCAGTATGCTGTGGAGATGGAGGCAGGGAGTCCCTCGCATTCCTTGGCACAAATGGCCCATAGCATGCTCGGTTGCTTGCGTAGCGACAGCCGAATAATAACCATCAGACAGAGGGATGACTTTTGGCTGTCCACCTTGTTGGACCCTCGCTACCGGTCCAAAATGGTGGCCTTTTTCACACCTGCTGAGAGGGAGGCCAAAATTACGTACTATAAAAACCACCTATGTAGTCAGTTGGTCTCTGCCTTTGTGCGCCAACGTCCATCCTCAGACACTGTGGGCCCTGTGCGCTCGCGTTCCGCTGGCATGGCAGCAGGGGAGGGGTGGGGTGGTAGGAGCAGTGGCAGCTCCACCAGCAGTGGCTGCCTCAGTCTGCAGTCGATGATGAGTAGCTTTCTTCACCAGCGCAGTGAGGAAACTACTAACCAGCCGCAGCAGCAGCAGCAGCATCAGGTGGACCTGGAGCAGGAGCTCAAACAACAGGCTTGGGCCTACTTGGACAGCACCCTGCCAACCGAGGTAGACAATCCCCTTGACTACTGGGCAACGAAACTTGACCTTTGGCCCCAACTAGCTGAATTTGCCCTTGAAAGGCTGTCATGCCCGGCCAGTAGCGTGGCATCGGAGCGCGTGTTTAGTGCGGCAGGAGGTATTGTAACTCCGCGGAGGACACGACTGTCCACCCAAAGTGTGGAGAGACTCACGTTTGTGAAAATGAATCAGGCGTGGATTAGTCTGGATTTCAAACCACCAGTTCCTGACACAACTGACTAAATCCGCCATGAATCATGCCTCAAACATGTGCCACTTTCAGGTCTCCTCACACTGCTGGTGTGTTTAATTTTTTGACATAGGGTGCAGGCAGATTACGGGCCTCACATAGCTGCTGCCAGGCCCCTAATCTGCCATAGGCCCCTATATACCGCCTCCTCATGCTGCTGCTAGGTCCAGAGTCTCTCATGGGTCCCTGTACGGCCTCCCATTGCTGCTGTCTCCATCGCCACACTCTGCTGCCATGTGCCACTTTCAGGTCTCTTCACACTGCTGGTGTGTTTAATTTTTTGACATAGGGTGCAGGCAGATTACGGGCCTCACATAGCTGCTGCCAGGCCCCTAATCTGCCATGGGCCCCTATATACCGCCTCCTCATGCTGCTGCCAAGTCCAGAGTCTCTCATGGGTCCCTGTACGGCCTCCCATTGCTGCTGTCTCCATCGCCACACTCTGCTGCCATGTGCCACTTTCAGGTCTCTTCACACTGCTGGTGTGTTAAATTTTTTGACATAGGGTGCAGGCAGATTACGGGCCTCACATAGCTGCTGCCAGGCCCCTAATCTGCCATGGGCCCCTATAAACCGCCTCCTCATGCTGCTGCCAAGTCTAGAGTCTCTCATGGGTCCCTGTACGGCCTCCCATTGCTGCTGTCTCCATCGCCACACTCTGCTGCCATGTGCCACTTTCAGGTCTCTTCACACTGCTGGTGTGTTAAATTTTTTGACATAGGGTGCAGGCAGATTACGGGCCTCACATAGCTGCTGCCAGGCCCCTAATCTGCCATGGGCCCCTATATACCGCCTCCTCATGCTGCTGCCAAGTCTAGAGTCTCTCATGGGTCCCTGTATGGCCTCCCATTGCTGCTGTCTCCATCGCCACACTCTGCTGCCATGTGCCACTTTCAGGTCTCTTCACACTGCTGGTGTGTTAAATTTTTTGACATAGGGTGCAGGCAGATTACGGGCCTCACATAGCTGCTGCCAGGCCCCTAATCTGCCATGGGCCCCTATATACCGCCTCCTCATGCTGCTGCCAAGTCCAGAGTCTCTCATGGGTCCCTGTACGGCCTCCCATTGCTGCTGTCTCCATCGCCACACTCTGCTGCCATGTGCCACTTTCAGGTCTCTTCACACTGCTGGTGTGTTAAATTTTTTGACATAGGGTGCAGGCAGATTACGGGCCTCACATAGCTGCTGCCAGGCCCCTAATCTGCCATGGGCCCCTATATACCGCCTCCTCATGCTGCTGCCAAGTCTAGAGTCTGTCATGGGTCCCTGTACGGCCTCCCATTGCTGCTGTCTCCATCGCCACACTCTGCCATGTGCCACTTTCAGGTCTCTTCACACTGCTGGTGTGTTTAATTTTTTGACATAGGGTGCAGGCAGATTACGGGCCTCACATAGCTGCTGCCAGGCCCCTAATCTGCCATGGGCCCCTATATACCGCCTCCTCATGCTGCTGCCAAGTCCAGAGTCTCTCATGGGTCCCTGTACGGCCTCCCATTGCTGCTGTCTCCATCGCCACACTCTGCTGCCATGTGCCACTTTCAGGTCTCTTCACACTGCTGGTGTGTTTAATTTTTTGACATAGGGTGCAGGCAGATTACGGGCCTCACATAGCTGCTGCCAGGCCCCTAATCTGCCATGGGCCCCTATATACCGCCTCCTCATGCTGCTGCCAAGTCTAGAGTCTCTCATGGGTCCCTGTACGGCCTCCCATTGCTGCTGTCTCCATCGCCACACTCTGCTGCCATGTGCCACTTTCAGGTCTCTTCACACTGCTGGTGTGTTTAATTTTTTGACATAGGGTGCAGGCAGATTACGGGCCTCACATAGCTGCTGCCAGGCCCCTAATCTGCCATGGGCCCCTATATACCGCCTCCTCATGCTGCTGCCAAGTCCAGAGTCTCTCATGGGTCCCTGTACGGCCTCCCATTGCTGCTGTCTCCATCGCCACACTCTGCTGCCATGTGCCACTTTCAGGTCTCTTCACACTGCTGGTGTGTTAAATTTTTTGACATAGGGTGCTGGCAGATTACGGGCCTCCCATTGCTGCTGCCAGACATGTAATCTGCCATGGGCCCCCGTACCGACTCCTCATGCTGTGACGTTGCAACAAGGTGTAATTCAACCCTACATATGTTAGACCGCCTTTACGAACAGCTAAAGGCCATCACAGATTTCCTGATGTTAAAAGCGGATAAAGGTACTCCCTGTGTAACTTAGATGTCAGCCATTGTCAGCTCATGTGTGACACCTGCGCTTGCTCAGGCCCTTTGAGGAGGCCACGCTATTCGTGAGTCGGCAGGACTATGGGATGAATGAGGTCAAATCGGCCATGGGCCCCCGTACCGCCTGTTCACGCTGATGCTGGTCCCACAGTGTGACCTGGGTCCCTGTACGGCCTCCCATTGCTTCCACTCTGCCATGTACCTCTTTGAAATCTCCTCACACTCCTGCGGTTGTCCATTTTGTCATAGGTTGCTGGCAGATTAGCGGCCTTCCATAGGTGCCGCCAGGCCCCATATCGACCATGGGCCCCCGTACCTCCTGGTCACGCTGCTGCTGAGCCCACAGTGTGACCTGGGTCCCTGTACGGCCTCCCATTGCTTCCACTCTGCCATGTGCCACTTTGAAATCTCCTCACACTCCTGCGGTTGTCCATTTTGTCATAGGTCGCTGGCAGATTACAGGCCTTCCATAGGTGCCACCAAGCCCCATATCGGCCATGGGCCCCCGTACCGCCTGGTCACGCTGCTGCTGGGCCCACAGTGTGACCTGGGTCCCTGTACCGCCTCCCATTGCTCCCACTCTGCCATGTGCCACTTTCAGGTCTCCTCACGCTCCTGCTGGTTTCCATTTTGTCATAGGTTGCTGTATGGCCTCCCATTGCTGCTGCCTCCACCGCCACACTGTGGCTCCAAACACTGGTTTTGGCCCCGTGACTGGCCAAAGGAGTGAAGTGTGCAGTGATTCTAAGATCGACGGCACTCATCTGCATGTCATACTGACAGACAGTATTATTTCTCTTCCCCAGCAGACTCCAAGGGCATTTAAATTAAAGGTACAGTGTTCTGCACTAATATTAAGTCTCTCTGAAGCCTAGAAACACCCTTTTTTAAGTTAAATTCACAGCGAATTTATTCGACTCGAATCGAATATTGTCCACGAATTCGCCGAATCAGTCGAATCGAATTTTTCATTTCTTCGCTCATCTCTACTCATCAGCGCACATCAGTGAAAGAGAAAAATTTACTTATTTACAATATTTTATAACAGAAACTAAGAAACTTTTTTTAAAAAATATTCTGTCTTTTTTTGTTTGTTTAGCAAAAAAACCCAATGCCGATTAAATACCAACAAAAGAAAGCTCTATCTGTCTCATAAAAATTATACAAATTTTGTTTGGGTACAGTGTTGCATGACTGCGCAATAGTCATTCAAAGTGTGACAGCGCTAAAAGCTGAAAATTGGCCTGGGCAGGAAGCTTTGGTTCATGCTCCACAGGGCAGTGCCCAGCCCCCATTCCATTAGTTTGAAAATCCCTTGCTTATTAGCCTAGAAAATTGGCAATACTGTTAGACAATCGGTTCCTATTGACTTCAGATGGACTTGGATTGAGCACCTGAACCTTAGTAATGTTTCCCAAAGCTGCCTGCAAACTGAACCCAGGTATTTTAGGCTTATCACTACTTGACTTATTTTTACATCTATTTCACTTGTTACTGTTTATTAGTAAGAAAACAGTCTATGTGCCATTCACTTATCTAAAGTCAGGGCCTCAGTGGACATTATAGAGACTCTCCTTACACGTGGTGAGCCCACACATGGCCATGAAACAACCTTTGATTCAATTGTCCAATTACTTTTGGCCCCTTGAAAAAGGGGAGATGGCTACTCTTAAGAGCTATAATTCTTAAACCCTTCCTCCAATTTGGATGTACATACCTTCAACTTAAACCTGAGAGTGTGCACTTTCAGCCCATATCCATTATATAACTATAGCTTGAATATGTTTTGGTAAATACCTGAAAAAAACAAAAATTGTGCCTGTGTCCAAATATATATGGACCTAACTGTGTGTGTGTGTATATATATATATATATATATATATATATATATATATATATATATATAGTAGCAGTAGCATGGTCACTGGTGAGGCTTTGTATATCAATAAATCCATGTGATCAGCATTGGCATGCTGTTCATATGGTTGTATTAGACAACAACATGTTAACAATTATTTCCAAGTCAATTTCACCTTAGCAGTCTGCATGGTGGAATTTGAGGGGAATTTAGACAGAATGTCAGTAATGCCTATTTACAAGCGAGTAGAGATGGCACTCTGGTCTGTGTCTGGTGAAAGAATTAATGATGTCTTTCTCACTTGGTGAAACATTTTTACCTCTGATAATGGTGGTGGTATTCTATAATCTTAGACTAAAAATATACACAAAAAAGCATTTTATATGAAATGACACTAGGTTATGATTGCTTTCTGTTTCTTGAGATAATTATTTGCATAGTCTGTATTTATCTGCAATATAAACCAGAAATTTATGGTAAATATGCCATGAACTAGTACTTGCTTCCAGCCTAAATCTTGGATAGGAATAATGCTAGCAGTGGTAATGTATAATGTTTCACAAAACAAAAAGATAAAAACTGAAAGAAAAACACTACACCCTGATACAAGATAAAAAAAACTACAGAGTAAAAAAAACTACACACTGTAGTTCTATTGTGTACAATTTATCTCAATTTTTTTTTTCGATTCTGGGTTTATTTTAAAATTCTTTACAGGTTTTTTTTTTTTTACCATTCAATCTTTTTATTGGTATTCTTGCTATAGTACAAAATTGATAAAACTATAACAGATATGGAAATAATGAACATACTGTTAATATCAAAAAGTATATCATACAAAAGGTGTTAAAATAAACAAGATAAATAACACATGAATATGATTGATTATGAAATGCTGTATATCCCTAGAAAATACAGGAGTAGAACTATTATCAAAGAGACCAAAGTATTTTTTTTTTAAGAGACCAAAGTCAGGTTTTTCCAGAAGGTAAAAAAACCTTCTGTGTGCTTCTGCCTCCAAACATTCACCTGAGCCCCCTCTCGATCTAGCGATGTGCATGGAAGCTTTGGCTAACCCAGGTCTCTCTCTCCTGAGGAGAGAATGAGGAGTGAGGCCAAGCCATGGCTCTGTGTCTTGTGGACACATAGAGTGGGGCTCAGGAGATAGGACACACCAGTGTCCCCATAGCAAGCAGCTTGCTATTGGGTCAGTGGTGAAGGGGTAGAAGCCAGTAGCCCTGGCAGGGGACATGAGAAGAAGATCAAGGTTGCTCTTTGCAAAACCAGTGCACAGAGCAGGTAAGTATACCATGTTTGTTATAAAAAAAAGAAAAAAACAATGGAACCTTTAACCACTTGCCTTCCAGGGGATTTCCTGACCAGGCCATTTTTTGTAATATGGCACTGCGTTATTTTAACTGACAATTGCATGGTCCTGCAACGTTGTACATAAATGTAATTTATGTTCTGTTTTTCCCACAAATAGAGCTTTCTTTCGGTGGTATTTGATCACCTCTGTGGTTTTTATTTTTTGAGCAATAAACAAAAGAAGACCGACAATTTTGAACCCCCCCAATATATTTGACTTTTTGCTATTAAACATATCCAGTAAAAAAATTTAAAAAATCAAATTCTGTCATAAATTTAGGCCAAAATTTATTCTGCTACATGTCTTTGCTTAAAAAAATCCCAATACGTGTAAATGAATTGGTTTACATGAAAGTTATAGCGTCTACAAATGGCTGTATATATACTGGAATTTTTATTTTTTTAATATACAAAAGGCGGCGATCAGTGACTTATAGTGGGACTGCAGGACTGTGGCAGGCATTCTGACATTGGTTGGGAACTGACTAACTGACATCCCATTAACACTAATACAGTGATCAGTGCTAATAAAAAGCACTGACACTATATTAATGACACTGGGCAGGAAGGGGTTAATATCTGGGGAGATCAAAGAGGTAACTGGGTGCTGTTTTACATAATGTGCTGTGTGTGTTTTACTAGGGAAGAATGCTGCTGTGTATTTCTCTGCTGTGCAGAGAAATACACATCAGCATGTTCTCGCTGGCAGGAGAGAGACCTGTGTAGTCGACCTGCGGTCGGGACCCACTGATTGACATCTGTAGTCACCAATGGTGGCACGAGTAGGGTGGTGCTTGCCCCTTACCTGTAAATGCAAATCACGTATATATCCCTGGTTTTGCACAACCATGCTGCCCTGTAGCAATAGTTCTACTATAGGGTGGCGGGGAAGTGGTTAATATCCCTTTTCTACTGAGGCATTTTTTTTATTTTTTGCACACGTTAGTATCAGCATTTTTTACTAGATATTATTCTAAACCCACAAACAATTATATATTTTCTGAAAGCAGATGTTCTGTAGAATAAAATTATGGTAGTTTCAATTGTTCATGTCTATTTGCACAACTGTTTATAAAGTGCATACTTTCAGTAAAAATTTACTGAAATAAATTTTAGTGCAAGAAAAACACAAAACACAATTTGTTGGCAAAATAAGAAGGGATTGTGTTAGGTAAATAGATACCAAATATATCTCCATTGGCAATGCTTTAAAAGTCTTTACAGGTTATCAGTTTAGAGTTAACCATAAATTACGACCCTAGCATTATTGCTCTCACTCCAATGTTCACGGTAGTTTATGTTTCAATACATGTGAATGTCCTACACATGTTAGCATTTGTATGTATATGGGTAGGGGAGGGCTTTTATTTTCTTAATTTTAGAGAATCATGTGGAGAGGAGTATGGAAAAATGTTCTTGAAATTGCACATATAAAATGTTTGGCAAGGTAGTGGATTTTGGAAAATATGGATGAGGAGAGTCCCAGAAACTACTGGTATAGAGTATTTCACTTGAGGGAAGCACTTCTGCTATTTTCAAGCCTGGGGGCTAGTGTCTCATAAATCTGGGGAGTTATGGGTGGGCTTTAGCAAATGAGTGCTCCATTAGGAAATTACCATTAAGGATTTGGATATCCTGGAGTTGTATTAGGTTTGTAGATTTCCATCTCCTTGCCATAGCCAGTCAGACTGCTATGAAGACATGTGTGATAAATGCTTGCAATGGTACATCAGGCACATCAGGTATTCCTGTTCCAAGTAGGGCCAGACATGAGGACAGAAGAAAAAGGGTGTGGATAACAGAGTCAATGGCTTATTAGTATCACTCCAGAATGTGATGGAAGCCGAGCAAGTCCACCAGGTGTGGTGTAAGGTGCATGTTGACCAAACTTGCATTTTTTATTATTTTATTTTATTTACTTTTTAATTTTGTTTCATTACAATTTTTTACACTTTTTTAAATTTCATTTTATTGCTATAACAAAGGGGGTAACAAGACCCTTACGTGATATTATGAGTAAGTGACAGGTCTTCTTTATGGAAACATCAGAGGGTCTGTTAGTTCCCTGATGTATCCCTTGCTCTCCACTGCAGCTAATCAAGCACAGATATTTGTTTGTTGCTATCTTTGTCCCCCTGGGAAGATTTCCACTGACTTCATGTCCCTTAGCCACGATAGGAATTGAAAGGATCCCTGTTAGCCACCAGGGTCACCAGAACTAATGGTCTCATTGGAAGATTTTCCCTCTATTCCTGTTCTGGTGACCACTCAAAATTTCACTTTCAGTGATAACAATCACAAGAACAAATAGAGAGAATAAATCTCCTTTTTTGGACACATACAGCAATGCAAACTTGACAGATGTTCTAATTCCTCTCCATTCCATCTAAAACTAAAAATAAAGTTTTGACTTCACTTTTGTATTTGTGTTTAAAACCATTATTATGTATAATTTGAAATGTTATATGTACATGAAGAAAGTCATATTCATTAAAAATGCATACTCTGATTTCTTCCAGTGCCCTATTAATCTCATTTCAAGCCCACCAGATAGGTTCCTCTCATTCTAAACAAAGAGCTTTATGCAGTATTTAATGACATAAGAAAGCTTGAGATCTCCTTTTTCCATGGCAAGAGCTGGAGTACGCATGCACTAAAAATAATGTGATTTGGTTTTGCTGATGTTTACTTGTGATTCATTTGAAGTTGGAACTTTAATGTTAGCTCTACTTCAATACTTTATTATGTATTTATTTATTTTTTGTAGAATATCTTGGCGTTAAATCCCAGGACTGCTATGCATGCATCTTTACATTCTACAGCAGTAAAGAAGCAAGTTAAGAAACAATGGAAACGGAATTCTGACAAGAGCTGTTCTGTAAGTACTTTCTACGTTTATTTGAGATACTGTATTATTGATTTTGTGAATACATGTAGATGCATGTTTATTTTGAAAGCAGGTTTACAGAAGTCTGTACAATTGGACTTTTATTGACCAGGTAAATGTAAGCTTTAAAACTATATTTTACAGGTAATAAAAAATGTCTTGGTAAGTAAAGCTGCCTTTTGTGCCTTGAAGGAAGACAACAAATCCATTTGCCATCCCTGCATGAACTTTGATGAACCCTTGATGATCTCTAAAGTATAAATAGGAATGTTATAGGATGGAAAGGATGTTAAGAATGGAAAGAGCATGAGGTGGGTAGAGATGTTGGAGTAAGCACTACCTTAAACAGTGGGAGATGTTGTACAAGGACTGCTTTATAGGAGAGTAAAAGCATTTGTAAAGTCTACAGTATATATATATATATATATATATATATATATATATATATATATATATATATATAATTTATTTATTTATTATTTTAATAACAAATATGTTCTACTTATATGCTCTCTGGTGCTCTAGGCTGCTCCTCTTCTCAGTGTGCCACCATAGGAAGACAGTACCTATGGGGGAATACCTGCAGGCTCAGTCCCCAGCCTGGCTTTCTGCATCTATTGACACACACATTGCTGCTCAGCCCTGCCCCCTACTGTCTGCTCACTGGATGTGATTGACAGCAGCAGCAGCAGCAGCCAATGGCAGCAGAGAAAGAGGATAGAACTGCTGCAGAGGAGTACAGTGTGGGATTGAAATTGTAAGCAGGTAAGTTTAAGGAGGGTGATACAATTTCTGGGACATGTTTACCTCAATGCAGAGAATACATCAAGGTAAAAAAATGTTGAGCCTTTGAACCACTTTAACAAATAAAAACAACTCTATATAGAAAAGCAAGTAGGGATGAGGTGCAGATTCACCTGCATGGGTAGCAGCAAGGCATAATGCAAGGTATTGCAGTGCATAGACGTTTGCTCCTCGTCAGCTGGGTCACCAGAGACAATCATTTGCAAGAGTAGATAATCCATCCCCCCTTTCAGTAAAAGGGTGGGCTCATATTGTCAGTGTGTGGGAAGGAGATACTGTTTCTTTTTCTTTATTTCTCTTTCATTCATTGATGGATACAGCTGCTCTTCTCATCTAATTCTTTACTGATAGGGCCAGGTAAAGGGCTGAATAATCTAGATCCAGTGCTCACCCCAGCCTGGCCAATGAGCAATTGCAGACCTTTAGCTTCACTTTGGGTCGGCAGTATTAAGGCCCATCT